>NW_026267295.1:574412-577635 GCF_000697945.3 Frankliniella occidentalis | reverse complement strand
GTAGAGAATAAAATAAAAGAAAAACTCAGCCTCCTTCCAGCGACGCAGATGAGGGGGGGAGCAGGGGTGTGATGACTGCGTCTGGTTTGGTGCGGCTGGTTTGGTGCGGCTCGCCCGGGCCCGGGGCGTCACCGTCAGGGGTGGGCCGACAGGGAAGGCCAAACGCTGGGTACTCGGTACTCGTTGGGTTAAACGCCGAAGAAGTGGACTCAGCAGGTTGCTGGGTCGCCACGAGGAGCTGCCGCGGCCTCGCGCGGCCGATTTAGGACACACTTGGATTTAGGCACATCACTCAAATATCACACTCGATCACTGCACTTCACACACTGTACTGGACACTGGCCACTGAAATCCGGATCTTGATGCACTTCCACCGCTGTGTCGCCCACGCTGGAGGCTGGCTGGCACCGTAGAATCGCAGACACGGCCCGGCGGGCGGAGAGGCCTCAGCGCCCGGCCTCGCCAGATGTTGCGGCGCTCCAGCCACTTGACGGAAGGCACGCAGGGGACGCCACCACGAAATCCAAGAAAATCACTGATAATTTGCACACCGTTGCACTGATTGGAACGAAACTTCACACACACACTCTGGGGCACAACGCCGATCCGTAGGTACCAAGCACTTCCTGTAAAACCGAGTTTGAACCACCAAAGCCGAAGGGGGGAGACGGAGCGGCCCGAAACACGTCCGACCCCTCCGCTCCCCCGCTCCGTCTCCTCTCCCTCCCCTCTCCCTCTCTACAAATACGCACACCTCTCGCTGTTTTCCGGTCGACGGGGTTCCCCTTGAGCCGTCGCCCGTGCAAAGGGGTAAATCCTATGCGCGAGTGGAGGTCTTGGGCCCCGCGCGGCCCCGGGAGCCCGCCTCTGCGTGTGGGAGCAGCCAGAGCCTGCTCCGGAGCCGCACGTCGCCGCGTCCAGTTTCCAGGTAAAGCAGTGCTTGCGCCTGCACATGGTTACATGCTCCGGCAGTGCATGCTCGTCTGTGTGTGCTGCGTGCTCACACGTTGTTGAGCCGTGAGCGCGGGCCCGCGTGTTCACAGAAGCTGACGCAGCGTGTCAAATGCACAGTGTCAACACGCACCGCGCGCCTCGCACCTCCTCTGTCGACCTCCTCGTCCTTTGTAGTGGAGGGGGCAGAGGCGCTTTGTGAAGGGCTATCGATGCCGTTACCTTCACCTGGGCGGGCCATGTGCGCTTTGCGCCTCTTACCACGTATACCTGCTCGAGGCGTCAGCACAACCACAATAGGACTGCGTCCGGTCACGATCGGAGCAAGTTGGCCTCCTTAGCTCAGGGGTTAGAGCACTGGTCTTGTAAACCAGGGGTCGTGAGTTCAAATCTCACAGGGGGCAGTTCTTCTTTTGAAGCGATTTTCGAAGACAGTTTACTGTTGTTTTTTTGTTGTTTTTTTGCGATAGTAAAAGATATTTCGTGATCACTGTATGGAGTGGTCGTGGTCGCCCAGCCCCGTTGCAGCAAATGGGTACACTAGCCCGCATGCAGGCGAGCGGGCGTGTTGCCTATGGGCACGGAGACGCAGGGCGCCTTGGTCAGCGACGGTAGGCAAACCCGCCCGCACGCCTGCATGCGGGATAGTATACCCATTTGTATACCCAATTGCTACAACGGAGCTGGGCGACCAACCTGTCTAAAGAGGCGTATAATTAGGGCTAAATATTCATTATTTTTGCAGTTGATACATTAAACACGAATGCGAGGAAACTCAAGGGAAACTACTGATCCTTTGCTCCCAGGTAGCAAAATATAGCAATCTGCATTCGAACCGCATTACATGTCCCATCTGAAACGCGCATTTAAGTGCATATTAGGCGTTTGCACACATTTTAGGCGCGGTTTAGATTTGACACGAAATGCACATTTTATGCAGCTCTGCTACCTGGGCTGGACGTGACTTTTTCTTGTGTCATTAAATATGAGAAACGTCCAGTTTCCAAATCCTTTCACACTAGCTAAATCGTGCGAATCGTGTCATAACATAATCGTTCTAAAATTGTACGTGCCCCCTGTGAGATTTGAACTCACGACCCCTGGTTTACAAGACCAGTGCTCTAACCCCTGAGCTAAGGAGGCTTACGACGCTTAGGCAGGCACTGAGCCCAGTTTGGTGCGTATCGCACCTGCGACTTGGTTTGTTGCACTAATGCCACTTCTTACGTGTCGTCGGGGACAGTTTCACGGAAAGGAGCGTGACTGAGGGAGACAGATATGGGGGGGGGGGAGGGGGCAGTCAGTGGGGCGCAGCTCACGGACTTGGCGTCACGTCTCACGGTGTCACATGACCACGACGCTTCTTTCTCGGTAATCATTCGACTCGGGGATAGGACTCGGGTGTAAGGTGGATCGTAGGACAGGAGGGGGGAAAGAGAGGGGGCCCGCCCCAAGAGACGGTCGAAGGGGGATTCCGGCGCCCTCAGCACGTCTGTGTCCTCTTCCTAATCTGGCTGTGATCTAGTCGACGGGACGCCATCGCCCGCGTGGCGTGGACAACACAGTCAACAACCACCTCAAAGGAAATTATTTCCGTGATCACACTTACCAATGTAAATCATTTGTCGTGTCTTGCGCTGACAAGTTGTGACTGCTGGACAGAGATCGAAAGGGTCGTAACGAGCGAGTGGAGCGACACGACGCGTGAAGCGCTTTTATTGTTGCAGACCGCAAAACCACCCCCCCCCCCCCCCTCAACCTCCGACTGATGTTTGTTTTTCTGTAAAGAAATAAGCAGTTCATTCGTCCTGACGATGTCGCAGCTGCAGACGCCAGCAGCGCCGCATATCTCTCCCATGTCTCTGTCTCTGAGGACGGACAGGTCGAGGAGCAGAGGGAGGGAAAGGAGGGGATGAGAAGCGGAGCACAGTAGTATAGTACACTCACTATGTAGGAGATACGCACGAAGCAAAGCCAAGCCCTCTTCCCCAGATTCCGCACGAGTAATGTACTCGCATCCTCGCTATCTCTCTCTCTCGCTCTCGCACACACTCCCGCTAACAGCGTGCGTAGTAATGCGGGCGAGGCGGACTATACTCATCTCTCTCGCACGCACGCGCAGGTGCGCAGGGCGGGGAGGAGAAATGAGGGGTGGGGGAGATTAACAGCAGATCCGGAAATAAGGCGCTGCGGAGTACACAATTATTCACCGCGGTTTGCATTCAGCCGGCGCCGGAGTTAGTGGTGGTGCTGTGTGTGTGTGTGGGGGGGG
>NW_026267295.1:570217-574362 GCF_000697945.3 Frankliniella occidentalis | reverse complement strand
GGGTGGGGTAGGGGTGGGGCCCACCAGCAGGCGCCCGGCATTGTTTTGTGGGCGGAGAGGAGGAAGTGGTGGAACTTGGTGTATTCTAGTCTAGAGCCTCATTGGCCTGAATCCGCTGCCGCTGCTCCAGCCACGCTGCTCCACGGCGCACACATGCGCCCCGCTCTATACCGCTGAGTTTTGGGGGGAAACTGTAGCAAGTTTGAACATCACGCCCCCTCGCCCCGACCCCTAACAGTGAGAAGCGAGAGAAGAAGGAAGCACCATCACCACCACAACACCACCTCAATCAGAACCAGGAAGTACACAAGAACAAACTCGATGATTTTGCCGCTACCGCAATCATGACTGCTGGAAGAACGTCATCGTTCTGTTGGTATGGAGAGCGAAGATGCTATGGTAAGATCAGCTAACTCCCCTGACCAAACACATGATTAAGAAAAAGGGGAATTAGGACACCCTATGATAGTTTTTCACAAAATGTTACCCGTATGATCGGGAACAACAGCCTAGGCGACTTTTGGTTCTTTCTCAAAACGTTCGGGCGGGTGGTGGAATGCAATACCGATGCTTCTCCTTTCTTCGGTACCCCTTGCCCACCACCCTCTCCCAAGTCGTACATCAAAGAGGTGGCACAAGGAGGTGGCAGCCGCAGCGCCCTCGGCAGCGCCTCTCGCTCAAACGACGCTATTCTAGTGTGCCCTCCACCCCCGCTCGTCGCGGCTCGAGTATTGCGCACCGGAGAGTGAGCGATTCAGACAAAGGCAACCCCCTTCTCCCCCCTCCTCTCTCCCTCTCACTCTCCCGTCAGAGACGGGGCAAAAATAAGTACCTCGCTGCTGGTGTTTCGCTCCGCTCCGGGTCCTGACCCTGCCCCCCGGCGCCGTCACTCTCCCAGTTTGTTTGTCCCCCGGCAGCGGACCAAATAAGACCTCCGCACGTCTATGTCTATATATAGGACAGGCGACGCGACTCGCCGCCCGCTCAATGCAAGATGAATGACCTCGCCGAACTCCTAAGTGGTATGTAATCCCCTGGGTTGCGGGTTGTGGGCTTGGTTTGACATCGGATTTTTCCGAATGTAACACAACTAACTTCTGTGCTAGAGTAGGCGGGCCGCACAGTCTGGTCAGACGTTTCCATACTTCGCGCGCTCTGCGTCTCATGCCGCTTGGGCCAGCCAGCCAGCCAAGCAGCCAGCCAATCGGGAGCTGTGTCTCACCGTCCTGCAGAAAAGAGGAAGAAAACAACGAGCCAACAACATAACCTTATTCCGAGACCTTATTCAAAGTGCGTTGCTGCAGCTTTATACGCCCATCACCAACCAACATTCAGTGCTTTTCTCTATTGCTAGTGTTGGACACGTTCCAGACGGCCTTTTATTGAATTTTACTCGTGCTCGTGGTACGGAGAAGACACCTGTAGAAAAGAAAGGCTAGTATATGTAACTTTTGAGGTTGGACCCTGGTAAAAAAGTTAAGAGACAAAGTGGCAAGTAAGGGGCAAGTAAGTGGCACCAAAGTGTCAAAGAGCCCAAGTGGCATTTAAGTGTCATACAAATGGCAATGAAGGTTCTATTTTTGAAGTGGCACTGAGGATACTTTAGAGTGGTTCCCAAGGAGTAATGAACCGTTGAATATTAAGCGGCACTAGAGTGGCACAGAAGTGTCCACCAAGGGGTGAAGAAGTGCACATTTAAAGCTGTATTTTAAGTGGCATTAAAGTGACACTTGAGTAGAAAGTTAGCTCTCACTGATGAATCACTATGCTAACAGAGCCATAGTCTGGACGCTATGCCAAGACAATTACCTGATTCGGAGGCGATGAGCACTTGTCATTTTTGAAAAGTTAGGTTTACGAGCCCCTGCTTGGGACTTGTGGAACTTATACAACTGCAGTCTCAACAAAGTGTACAATTACAACAGCGTTGCCACTTTAGATCCTGAATGCCACTTCGTAGCCACTTGCTTACCACTTGCTTACCACTTCAATGTACTTTAAAGCGACACAATCCACTTAACTGCCACTTAACTAAGTGCCAGCAAAGGGGCAGAGCTGCCACTTATTTGCCCCTTAACTGCCACTCTGCTCCTTAATTTTTTTTCCAGGGGAGCAATTTATGTGCCTCCTCATTTAACCTACGGTATATTTTCGAGATCATAACACTAATTTTTGGTGTACCGATTTTTGATTGTGTTGTAGATGAATTTGAAGTGCGATAGTTGCTTACTAAAGTTTGACCTGGACTCCCATCGCCCTAAAAGCTTACCCTGTGGACATACCATTTGTAAGGAATGTGTTGAAAATCCTGCTTTGGGGACGAAGTGTCCAACTTGCAAGAAGGTCAGTATGTTTAAAAGTTTCTGATTCTGGAAGGTCAGTAATGTTAAAATATTGTATAGAAAACATCCAATATCTTCTTATTTCGGAGTCTACACATGTTGGTTGAGTGGGTAATATTTAGTTGGCTACAGCCATTTAATAGTAATGTAACAAAGTTATTGCACATAGATAGAATTTTAAAATTAACACTCTAAATGTCAAGGGACATTTTTTGAAGTGTGGTTTTGCTGGAAAACCATTACACAATGCTGCCACCCTCAAATTGCTCACTATCTATTATTTTCATAATGTATTTGGTTTAGGCATTCGAGAAACGCCGACCTCAGAATCTCCCCGACACCGCCATAGTGGTTCGATTGCTGGAGGACGAGGAAGCTCCTCCTTCCAAGAAGCCTAAAACTGAGAATCCTAATCTTGCACAGCAGCTGGTTTCAGGTAAATTTCAGCTCGCAAGTTAAGTTAACGCGGATCCGTACGGACGCTGCGGAACTTGCGTACGCTCACTCTGGGAGGGCTTGTCGCAACTTTGTTTGCATTTAAATATTTTTAACAAGGAGAGGCCAAGGAACATTACTTTGTACAAATAATGGCATTTTGCAGCCGTATTATAAATTGGAAAGGTTGTTACACACTTGCGAATACGTGTAAAATTAGCTTCAATGTGCTATTATTTGTACAGAATTATGTTCCTTATGGCCTCTCCTCGTTCTAAATATGTATGAAATAACAAAGTTACAACCGTTTTTAGAGCTCCCAGAGCGAGCGTACGCAAGTTCCGCTGTACGGATCCGCACGGATCCGCGTTAACTTGACAACCCCACAGCATCTTCGCCCCAGACGCCTCAACGGGTCCAAATTATAAAACATCGTGACGGCAAGATTCAAGTCAAGGGTCTGATGCCAGGTTGGTTCATCTGCCTACTGAAAAGTAGTTTTATTTCAAAGTTGCACCGTTCTATCAATTAAACTTAATTCATGACCTTGTTCACAGGTCAACAACTTGTTCAGATGCCTGATGGAAAGTTGCATGTGCTGGACACTATACCTCCTCCGGGTCAACAAATCACCACAATCGGGCAGAGAAATGCAAACTCGGACCTAGTCCAGAAGACATCTTCAATTGTGAGAGCCATTCAGGGCATCCCCCAGACTCCAGCCACTCCAGTAAGTACTGCGACTGCAACCACCTCAACCTCTGCCACGCCTTCCACGCCCAAGACGATACCTGGGAATGGGCAAACAACGAATTGTAATACAAAACACTGCTGCCGGTCAGCAGTTGTTGGTGTCGAATAGACCTTCTCGACGGTAGGGTGAGGGGGAGGAGAGGGTAGGGGGGGCTGAAAACTTTCATTGCCTGCAACATTTTTACTGAAACCGAATAGCAAATTTTGACTCCGTAGCGCAACGGAACAAGTCGACCGTTGTTGCGCTACGAAGTCAAAAATTCCAAACAGTTAGAAAGAAAAAAGTTGCAGCCTCCAAATTGTTTCTAACCTCAACCACTGTCGAAAAGGTCTATAATGCTAGTGCTCTTGTTATGGTGCCCTGGGAAAAAAGTAAGTGGCAAAGTGCAAGTGAAGTGGCAATTAAGTGTCACTTGGTTGCCCCCTTGCTAAGGTGGCATTTAAGTGGATTTTGACATTTTAAGTGGCAAGGTGGCGAAGTGCCAAGAAGGAGGTGAAGCGGTAAGGAGGAGGCAGAGTGGCACCCGAGTGGCATCAGTCTCCATATATTTCGCACACATGTCTAACTGTACCGAGGTCCCCCAGGGGACTCTCTGTTCAAATATCGGGGGGGGG
>NW_026267295.1:560265-561722 GCF_000697945.3 Frankliniella occidentalis | reverse complement strand
CGGGCGGCAGGATCATCGGAAGCGATGCATCTGCAGCTGCGGCACATGTCACACCACACACCCCGCCCTGCTCCGCCCCTTCGCTTCCGCCCCGCCACACTTATACTTCTTATCCGTCACCGACCTGACATCTTCGCCATAGTGCCAACAACATAAAGAATAGACAAGAGCGAAGGGAACCCCCGCGCTTCCCTCCCTCCTCCGTCGTGTCGTATTTCCGAGTATTTTCGTCCCCACAAACGACACAGAGTTGCAACAACCACCGCCCGACAGATAGTATCCCCCCACCCCCTAGCCCAGCCCCGACGGAGTCATGTCATATCGCCCGCACGCAGAGAGACATTCCCCGACAACAACCGTTCAATCATCTGCTAACCAGCTATATATGTGGGCCGTGCGGCCGGCCGTTCGGTCGTTTTAAAACCAAAAGCGCGCGCCCTGAACGCACATAAAATGGGAAAGCAGTGAATCGGAGAAACTCGTAAACGGCTTTGGGTGCTCCGCCGAGTCACTGGGGAGAGGGGCCGTCGGGGCCGGCCACGAGTGCGTCTGGCTGGGTCGTGCTAGAGAGCGCGTGCGGGCGCGGGGGCCGCACCACGGAGCACACAGGCGGGGGCGGGGGGCAAACGGGGCACTGTAGTATTTTTATTGCGCCACGTAGACTGGCGAGTTTACACGGGGCACGGGGGTACCCGTCCGTGTGTGCGCCGAGCTCTGAGACGAGCTGAGCACGAGCACGGGGGTAAACACCGCCGTCCCGTCGACGGGACACGACACACGGCGCTGCACTCGCCTGTAAATAATTGACTTGATTATGAAGTTTGAGGAAATGTGTGACGAGGAGGCGAGGTGCTGCTGCTGCCAGCCAGGCGTTGCTCTGCGCCACACACCAACCTGCAGGGTAAACTGGGGGGAGGAGGGGACAAATTGGAGGGCAAACGCTGGCTGGAGGAGTCCTTGCTTTAGCTAGAACCGGGAATGGGAGAGAAAATACTACACGGCGAGTTGTAGGAGGTGCGAGACGCGCGCAAAGAGGGCCAGTCGGAGAGGCAGGAGTGCGGAGTGCGTCAGCTCGTGTGCATTGACAGGGTTGACACCGGAGCGGGGTGTCCCGCCTCGTCCAGTGCGCGCGGGGAGACGCCACCTCCAGCGGGTCAGGTTGGCCGAGTGGTCTAAGGCGTCAGATTTAAGCTCTGATCCCCTCATGGGGTCGTGGGTTCGAACCCCACACCTGACAGTATATTTTTGCGGAACGGCAATCGAGCAAGCTCCTGTCTGTGTTTCTCTCTCTCCCGTCTCAATCCCCTTTGAATTCCATTTATGCCGGGCTGCCGTGTGTTCGTTTGGCGCCCTTTGAGCTCCGCTGATTGGTCGGGCCTGCAAAAGGGGCGCGTGGGGGTTGGGGTGGAGGGAGGAGGAGGAGGGGGCATTGCCTCGCACAGTCTAATGAGAAAGCC
>NW_026267295.1:556652-560215 GCF_000697945.3 Frankliniella occidentalis | reverse complement strand
GGGGTCTGACCGTTCAACCTCGGTCTTACGCCTTCCCTGCCTCTTGGTTGCTTACAACCACTTAACTTCCACTTCAGGGGCTCTTCGCCACTTACTTTTTTTCCCAGGGTGTTGACGAGGGTGCTCATCCACTGTCTATCTTTCCAGGTTAACGACGCCAGCGCCGTTCCTGCGACCTCTGCTGCGGCTTACGTGGGCCCGCCTCTATTCTCCGTCTTAACGATAACTAATCAATACCTCGACAATGGTCGTCTAAATGTAAATGCCATTCTTCGTGACGTTTCGCAGCAATGGTCCACCCCTCGCAGCCTGCGGGATTTAAAGGGCGAAGGATCTGAGGACCTGCTGCGGGTCATGGGAGCGCACCTCGAGGAGCTGCAGACCTCGGGGGAGGTTCAGCCCAGCGTCATGGAGGAGGTGCTGAAGATGTCGGCTCTCAGACGACTGAAAGTTAGATGCACTCCAAGTGAGAAATACCCGGACCTGCCGTTACAGTTGGAGGAGCTCCACATTGACTATGCCACGGAGAATCAGCTGCGATGTTTGGAGCACATGTCCAGACTGAGCAGCTTGACAGTTCTCAATTACGCTGGCTCAAATCTGACCTTCCCTCCCTCGCAGCATAAGAGGCTGCTGTGGCTCTGCGTGGGGTTCAATACTGGGCACAAGTTCACCATGATGTCCCTGATTCGGGCCCATGCCTCATCTGTTCAGGAGCTCCGTGTATGCTGCACCTCCAACGACAGCATTGGCAAGTCTTTCTATTTCCCCGACCTGGGCCACAAGCTGGCGGCATGCGGCCTGTCGGCCCTGCGGCGGCTCGTCCTTGATCGCCGTCGTGAGAAAAGTCAGTGCACTCACCAGGCCGCTAGCTGCCTGTTACAGCGAAGAACTGTTCGAGACGCATTATTTCCCTTGCCTGTTGAAGTGTTTTGCACGTTGTGTCACAGAGCCGAATTCTAGCTGAACGGCTGCATTACGTCTTACCATGTAGCGATACCCCTTTCTATCAGGAAGTTAAACTGTTATACGTTTAAAACCCTTCCCAAAGGACTCTAATCCTCTAAAATATTCTAACATTTGTGTTTTGTTTTTGTCATTCATTATAAGGTTTTTGTCCACTTTGTTTAATGAAACTTGCAAAAGTAAGAAATTCATTTTTTTCCGGCTAATTTATTTTATCTTCGGCTGCAGTTTTGATTTATCGTAGTCTGTAGGCGTATCAAGCTACCAAGCAGCAAGCATAAACCAGTCAGACCTGGGCTTGGTGCGGGGACCCTGCGCCATGTGTTGTGAGCCTCTCGCCCGAACTGGTTTATGCTTGCTGTGCAAAACGAAACGTAGGTTTAAGTTAGCGCGAACATTTGCACACGTGCATACAAACACACTTGGCTTGGACTTTTCTTATTTCCGGGCCCCGACAAGGTTCAGGACAGTGCCACAATGTAAACACTTCTCGGCAGGGTAGTTTCTATTACGCTCGTGTATGACCCAATTATGAAGTGCCATACAAGCGCTTTGTCGTGGAGGTGCCAGGGGCCCGTCCTCTCGCGGGGCGTTGTGCGGCGCGGCGGGGAGGGAGAGAGAGTGTGCACAAGGGGTCGGTCGCGGGGAGCCCCCGAGCGAGGCGACATCCCTAACGTTGCGGGGAGGGGGGTGGGGGGGCGAGCAGGGTGTATATAGATAGAGGGGGGCAAAAGGGGAGAGCAAACGCAAAATTGGAAGGGGATCGGATAATTTTTTAATTACGGGGCGGAACACCTGCTGCGGGCCGCGCGCACTTGCGCCCGTCAATGCGGCTGTAAATAAACAATAACGCGCCCTCCGGCCCATGCCGCCTCGCCAAAGCGCGCCTCGCCCCGGTGAAGGGCGCCCGCTCGCCTCCCCTTAAGCTCCGCACTTACGTGTTGCACCACCCCCAGACGCGCTGCATAATGATCGCATACACCGGCTTTTGTTTATCCCGTATACTTTCTTTTATTAACGAAGGGATTTTTCGGGAGCAAACTGACTCTTTTCAAAAATTGTTAGGGTGAGGGCGTGGAATCATCGCCCTCGCCCATTACGTTCCATCGTCATTAGGGAAGGGGAAGGGGGCCACCGGCAGGTGCGCACGGGGAGGCGAGGCCACGGGAATGTAAATTTTAAGAGGCGAGCCGAGCAAATGAAGTACAAATTAATGAAAACGACACCGCATAAAATTACTAAAGGTGCTGTACGTACTACTCCCGCAATCTACGACGAATGTCAGAAGAATTTCGATAAACGCTTGTGAGCATTTGAGAATTTTGATAAACCCTCTGAACCTCGATGAACATCTGCCATCCTGCTACCCCTAAATTTTCTTCCTCTTTCGTTACCGACTGACGCGGAAAACGAATTCGGTAACCTGAAGGTAAAAGTGACCGCCTGGCTTCACCACTGCCGCCGTGAGGGTAGGCAACCCAACGTGCTCGGGCGCTCGGCTGGCGAGTCGCCTATCCGGCTGCACCCGTCTGCAGCCACGCGAGCGGCGCACAAACCTGGCGACGAAAGGACAAGCTGGATGTATGTTGAGGCCCACAAAAAAACTACAGGTGAAGTTATGGCGAGCGGCGACAGCTCGAGGCAGCCTCACCTGCCCGCGGCTATGTGATTACCCGTTTTCTACCCTCCCCCCCTCTCCCAGCTCATTTCGCGCGGTTCGTAACTCGTTTGTTGTTTTGGGAAGTGCCAGATTACCTCTCGCGGGGCGGTCCATCTCTGCTGCGGACCGCGCGGCGGTGTATCGCCATCAACACAGTTTCCTGCGTCCGGGGGAGAGATGTTAATCTCGGCGCCCGCGAAGCGCCGCTCTCCCCGGCGCAGTAGTTTATCAAGCGCTAGCGCGCCCCGCCCCGCGGCTCTCCGCCTATCCGCCCGCCCCGCCCCAGCTCTCCCGGGCTCTGATGTAGCAGGGGAGCGCACTGTTCACCCGCCCGGCCCCACTGCTGCCGGCCGCAAGCTTAGAGATGCTTCGGCCCGATCCGTTACCCTGTCCCTAGACCCAGGGCCGGGCCGGCGTTGTCCCCACATATATCACCGCAGTGAACAGGCAGCTGGCTCCGGCCCGGCCGCTGCTGCTGCGCCCCGCGGATGCCGCTCCCGCTGCGGCGGCGCCGGCTCTAATTAAATTGGGGCGTTGTAATGCGGGCCGCCTAGTCCACAGGGCCCAGGCGCAGGGCCCAAGCGGCCCAAGCCCGCTGCTACGGGACGGGACAGAGAGGCAAGACCACTACCGTGTGGCACGGTACGCACTCGGATGTCCGCCCTCCCCCCTTCTTCCCCTTTCCGGTGGGGTTAAAGGTAGGAGAGAAAAGAGGAGTGGGGGGAGTTGGGGAGTTACCTCAACTTGGGGCATTAAATCAAAAAGGGGGAAAACGCGCTGCGTGCGCTTAATTGTGGATGCGCGCCCGTGCCGCGAGCCGTGTGCCCCGTGCCGGTGGTGTAAAGCCCACCCACGCGCCGCCCTCACCACCGCCCGCCCTTCTTCGCGGACCGACCGGGACCGACGGAAAAAGATGCGTCACGGGCCTGCTGCAGAG
>NW_026267295.1:546216-547832 GCF_000697945.3 Frankliniella occidentalis | reverse complement strand
CCCCGCCCCCCACGCACACACCTGCCCCCAGTGCCCTCTTGGGGGCCTGCTTGTTTGTCGGACTCCCGGGGTCGCTCTAGTCGATAACTGATTTGTGTACTGGACTTATAAAACACACTACGTACTTCAAAGTCCATGCTACATTTGTATAGTACCGAAATACGTATACCATTGACCGACTACGACCAAGTTTTACTGTGAAAAATGACATTGGGCAAAATTTAAAATGTTCATCAATATGGACATTTACATAAAATTAGGAGTGACGTTTTGTAGAGAATGTATATTTCATGAAAAATTCATGTATTTAACATTTCTAGCTATACTCAACATCTCACGTTGTCAAAAGTGAGTCAAAGACAGAGATGACGCCACCTCCTATTACTCAAACGACACGGTGATGCGGTGAAAGCATCGATAGGGCCCCACGATGGTGCCCAGTCGCTCATGTGGGGATCCATGAGGAAACACAACAACCTGACTCGCCTGCCGTGCGATGCGATGTGTGATGCGCTTCCGATTTACGATGTTTAGTCAGTGTCTTTACGGCCCGCAGCACGCCGAGAATTTTTATGAACTCGGGACTGACTGGCTCTGCTCGGCTGGGGGGGAAAGGGGGGGAGATGAGGTGTGGCTGTAGTGCGACCGAGGGAGCGGAGGCTTCTGCTCATACTCTTGTACTGATTGTCTTTACTTTTTGGCGTGATTCACCCACAAACTGAGACCCTGTACACGCACAGTCGCGCACACTCACACATCGCACAGTCGCACATCTTCTCATCCTCCTCGACGCGCCGGCCTCCGCACCACTCATCTCTCCGCAAGACACTGATGCGCGAGGCGCCCCGCGGCGCTGAACACGGTGGCTCCCCACACGCATTCGACTTGGGCCCTGTGCGTGTGTGTGTGTGTGTGTGTGTGTGTGTTTTGTGGGATAAATTTACCCGCGTGACGCGAGGGCCGGCGCGTACATCACCGAGTCAAAGCACGTCGTTGTCCTGGTGAGCTGTGATAGCCCCGGCTTCGGCGGCCAACAAATTGTCAAACTGCAACGACCTGACCTGCCTGTTCCTGCGGGCCGGAGTGAGCGTTATGGCCCCTCTGGCCGTGGCTCCCGTCTCTCTCTCTCTCTCTTTCTCTCTCTCGCTCTCGCTCTCTCACTCTCTCGCTCTCTCGCTCTCCCCGTCTCAATAATTAGGGGTGACACCAGCGAACGCCAACGAGCTCCACCACCCGCGGCGCTCGCGGGGGGCTTGTTGTTGGTGGGGAGGGGGGAAGTGGGGAGGTGCTCGCTGAGCGCGGCGGCGGCGGCCCCCTCCTTCCCACCCCACAAGGATATGATGACTTTGATGAAGCAGGGCTGTCGTTTGCGCCTGAAACAACAACACAGTACCGGGCTGAGCTGAGGGGGGCGCTCGGGGGGCAGGGGCAGGGCAGGCACTATGTTTGGGTCCCGAGGCCCCCGTCACGTGACGTCACCCCCAGCGTCGACGACGTGACGTGGGAACTCAAAATTCGAAAAATCTTTCCGGCGAGGTGGGCGCGCGTTTAGGGGCAGGGCAGGATTTACAAATCTCTCGTCGCGTGCGGCTGTGGCGGGGGCAGAGAGGGGGGCT
>NW_026267295.1:534406-536396 GCF_000697945.3 Frankliniella occidentalis | reverse complement strand
GGGAGAGGTAGAGGGGAGAAGGGGTGACTTATCGCTAGTAACCCACTTCGGAAAGGGTAGTTTCCGCGAATATTGCGAGGATGTTATACCGGGTTGAGGAAGGTACCCCCTCTCCGCGGCCAGTGCTCTCCCCTCCTGTATGTTTGATAAAATCGGAGCGATCGGCTAAACAAAACTCTGTGTGTGTGTGTGTGTGTGTGACAGAGATAGAAATAGAGACAGAGACAGAGGGAGGAAGACAGAGCGTGAGAGGGACAGAGAAGTGACTGATAAAGAGGAAGAGCTCACAATATCGCAGAAAGAGGGAGGGAGATGGAGAGATCCCGATATGACCCTGCAGCCGTATGCATGGCATAAAATTACAATTTTCATACATTCGGCCCATCCAGCCAGGACCGCGTCGTGCGCCGAACTCATTTCCATCCCGATAGTAGTTTTGCGCCATGCAGTGGGCCGCAGTGGCGGGGTGGGGCTGACCGTCGACGCCAGCATGACGCCATGCTCCACCAGAACAGAGTTGACGGCGACATGAGCCGCCGAGCAGCAGGCCGGGCGCGGGAAGTCTCCAATAATCACGCATGACCCGGTCAGGGCACAGATTGCTTCATTTACGACAAGAGAAATTAGTGGAGGGATCGGATTGATAAACGTGATGGGCCGTTATCGGCCGATAGGGCGCGCGTTGATTGGTTCCCGTGGGCTGCACGTGGCGCACGCTGCTCAACCACGTGGGGCAGAGAGGTGCTCGAACCGGGCGAGGTGGTGGTGGTGGGCACGGCCTGTCGTCCAGCCCGAAAGTCTTTCTACCGAGTGGCCCACAGACCCCGGAGAACGACGGAGTGATACTGTGCAGCATGCAGGCATGTGTCCGGGTTGCCTACTCGCAAGGGGCCACAAGGTGCCGTGGTGGTGAGAGGCAGCAGGCAAGCCCGGTACAATATAACTACGAAATTCTCCGGGGTCTGTGGGCCACTCTGTGGACCTATCTATCTTTTCCAATTATAAGGAGGGGTAAGTAGTGGAACCGCGGGCGCGGCTATGGTGGCCCTCTGCATCGGCCAAACCATTGTTTCGTGAGTCATGTGAGCACCTCATGTTCATGCCAGACCCGGGGCCCGATGGCGATGGCGCTGTGCCCCGGGAGTGGGGACAACAGAGGCAGACTTCTCCACCCGCCCGCACCCCCACCAACACCACGGGCCGGCTCGGGTGGCGCCGCCGGTCAACCCTGTCGGAGTAAGTGGAGTGGACTGACCTACAGGGAATCCCGACGTACTCTGGGATCCATCAAGCTTGACCGGGCCGGGAGTGGAGGTTGCTCACTCCAACGATGAACGCAATCACAATCGGCTTACCCGACCGACTCAGCTCTGCTCGAGCTGCTCGGTTCAGTTGGACCGGGCTGGGCTGGGAGGGTGGCCCGGGCCGTCTACGGCGAGGAAATATTTAACACGAGAAGTTCTGATCAAAACTGTTATCTTCCTCAACCCCCTCTCGTGCTCTGAGTAAAATTTTAAATCTTCCTGGCACAAAATGTTTAGTTCGCCCAAAAATTTCCGTCTGAGTGTTCAGTGCTCGGCGCAAGAAATTTGTGGCAGTTTGCGTTGTTTGGTTAAATTTTTTAATGGAGAGGCCATTCCTTCGTGAAGCAGGGGCCGGCTGTTAGACGCAAGTAATGGACACCCTTACTACATGGACAGATGCATAACTGACCTGAGCAAAGGGCGACACTACAATACTGTCTTCATGTGACGCACCATGTGCGGTCATTTCCCGAAAATATGTTCTCCCATGGGTATAAAACATCAGACGGTGTTTCGTCGCCTTCGCACCTCACGGGCCGAGGTTGTCGCCGCCTGCTGTCGTGATGCCCGCCCGGCCGGTCCCGGTGGACGAGAGTGACGCCCCGGTGACACCCGCCCTGACACTGAGCTGGCTCATAAGTTCCTCGTACATGTCCGGCCCGCCCATGCAGCCCGTGGACGTGGAC
>NW_026267295.1:532737-534356 GCF_000697945.3 Frankliniella occidentalis | reverse complement strand
GGCTTGGGGGGTGAGGATGCGCGTGGAGGGTGCGGGGCGAGGAGGGGGCTCCCCGACGGGGGTCAAGCTCCCTCCATATGTGATGTGGATGGAGGGGGAGGAGGGGCCGGATTTATGTTTCCGGTGCGTGCCGTCCTTTTGTTTTAACTTCCACGTACTACTGTACCCCATTTCATTTTCGTACCGCGCTCACGTTGTGGTACAACACGGCCCGTCCGCGCCCGCCCACACATCTCTCTCTGCTCCCCCCACAATGGCATACGCTGACTTTCGTTATATTTATCCTTCGATGATGCGCGGGGCCCCCAGTCATAACAAGTATGACATTAGGGGGGCGTGTGGGGCAACAGTCTCGGCGCGATGCGACTGCAGCAGGCGCCGCGCCGTCCGCCCGCGCCGTGTGTTTGAATCTGGAACCGGAAGTGCGCGCGCTTCCACATGTCGGTGTGCGTTGCGAGGATTTATGTCTGAGACGAATGACGAGCTTCGTACAAAATTATTCTTGTGTACTCCGCATGGCGTGGCGTGGAGCAGTGTCCCGGCGAATGGAGACATTGGCAGGCCATTGCGGGGCGACGCTATCCGGGGCAGAGAATGGGCGGGATGGGCATGCTGCCCTGCGGGGGGCCAGAGGGCCAGAGGGCCATGGCGGCCAGGGCAGCCAGGACAGGCCCCGGATGCTAGCCCGGGGGGAGGGCGAGCGGGCGGGGGTGCGGGGGGGTTGTTCTTGGAGAAATGCAGAGTGTTTGGGCCACACGCCCTGCGGGACGGAGGGCAGAGACCCCTGCACCATGTCACCCCTCGGGCCAGCAGCAGCAGGCCCCGGAGCACAGCCTCCCCCCAGGGGACCGGTACGGGCGCAGGACCACCACCGCACTCAAGCGGACCATCTGACGCCGGCCGGGGCTGAACTACACACCAAGCAGGACCTCATGGATGCCGCGCGGCTGCAGCCGGCGCCATGGGCTGCACGGCCACCCCTCCTGTACCCGCCGCCCGACCCCCCGCGGCGCACGCCAACTTTTGTCAGTTGGGACGACTCCTCTATTGTGGGGGTGAAACTTTGGGTCTGAAAAAAGACGAGATAGCGGCGCGGGCGCGCGCGGCGGCGGCGGCTCGGCGCAGGACGAGAGTTGACTCGCCTCGGCGCGCCGCAAACTCGTGTTCAACGCGGAGCAAAAAGCAAAAGCAAAAGCGCGTCGCAGCGCCGGGTGAATCACAATGCACACATCTGCCGCGCACAGCGAGGAACTGCGAAGTGCATTCAGTGTTCGGCGCTGCCGATCCGCCCGGTGCATAATTGCGTACTCGACGTCCAGAACGCGGCGCACTTCGCGGGCGGGTGGAGAGGAGCAGTCGCTCCGCCTGCAAATATTTACTCAACACACGAAAAAAGTGACAAAGCAATTTGCCACGCCAGCGAGGCAGATGGCCGAACGGACGGACGCGCTCTGTCTCCCTCCCACTCATACGCCGGGGGTCCATGACTGTCCTGTTCCAGCCGGTCCCGGGACCCCCGCTGTGCGCCTCCTCGACGCGCTCCTTTGGAACAAGACAAAAGTCGAGTCCACTCTGCGCCATACCTCTCCGGTGCGAGAGGTCTAGTATAAGTACCCCCC
>NW_026267295.1:519909-524262 GCF_000697945.3 Frankliniella occidentalis | reverse complement strand
CCCCCCGCCCCGCCGCCGCCCTGTCACTTCGGCAGTCACTCGGCAGTGTCTTTAGCTTTGTGACTGTGCGGTAATCCTGATGGGCGCTCATCGCCAGCCACTCTGTAGTAAAAGTTGTAGAGGACCGTTAGCCTTGTTCGTGCGGAGACGAGGAGACGAGTTCGGGGACTACGGGTGACCTCACCGGTTCCCGCCCAACCCCATCGACTCGTGAATGAGCGGAGGGAAGACTCTCAAAACGGCCCTCAATCAGACCAAACAGTAGCATCGGCCAACACTATGGAGTTGCGCTCATCCCGTCAGGGGAACAGAGGGGAAAAGACGCGCGTGTGTGTGTGAACAATAATAACCATCACTTCATCACGAGCTGTGTCATCGTGATGCAGTAGTTTCCCCCTCCTCTCCGCCCTATCTTCCTGCTCCTCACCTCGCCGTCCTCAGACATCATACAGCACCCAAACACACCTGCGCTGCTTCCTGCACCGCACCATCAACCGCCCGAACGTGTCAATCAAATCATTTCTTTTCAATTTCATTTTTTTTTCAATCGGTTTCCCGTGGGGGTGCACTCGCACTGCGCGGTTTACGTTTAGGTGCGGCGCGGTGCAGTGGCAGTAAGGCTGTCCTCGCTTGTGTTTGTGCGCCAAGCAAAGCAGGCGAAGCAGAGGCCCTCCTCGTGACGGACGCACCGCTCGGAAAAAGGCGATCGGGCGCCATCGGCTAATGGTCGGTCGAGCCCGTAATCACCCCATTAGTGCGGCCAGCAGCAGCAGCAGCCCCGTGCGACCCGCGCCACTGGGGATGGACGTAAGGCAGCAGCGGCAGTGGCAACTCATCCGCACCCCGCCGCCGCCGCCCCCGCATTGTGGCAGCGACATCCATCTTCCAGGAGGAAGCGATTTGTAAATCCGCGGCTCGCTCTGCCACTGCGAGTCTCCGCGGAGCCGGAACCACCTGGGAGTGCTCTGGCCGAGGTCTGGCGAGCAGGAAGAGGGGGCGGCGGCGGCGGGAGGCAGCCAGGCGCGGGCTCGGCTGTGGCTGCCCCGCGCTTCGCCTCCAGCCCGAAGCCTTGTATTTGTTCAACTTGTAATTGGGTGTTAATGTTGTTTCCAAGGTAAACCATGTGGCGCTGCTGTGGGGCTGCTGCTGGCTGCAGTGCCGCGCCTTCGGGTCCTGGGAGACCACAACATCCACAAACGCCAACCCTACCACCCCCCTTCACCAAATGTCTGACGCGACGACGCAGGAGCTGGGCATAGAGATAGGCGTCGACACCAAGCGAGTCCCTGTAGGTCGTCGCCGAACTTCTCGTCCTCGAGTTTGGCGCTCTACTCTTTGGTGGCGCCCGTCGGCGTCCTCGCTGCTTCCTCCGCCCCCCAGCCCAGCAACGCCCCCCCCCCCAGCGCCCCTTTCACCCTTCTCCCTAATGCGGTGCGCGGGCGACACGATGATTATCACGTCTTGCACGGAAGTTGGCGCGATCATGTTCGCCCAGAGACTAACTTGCCTCGTTTTACGGTTTTATGCCAGTCATTCTGAGCGACGCACCCCATTCCGAGCGGCGTGGCGTGGCGTACGGCGGAGAGCCCCCCGGCAGCAGGCGCGCGCGCCCCCGCGAGCCCGCCGCGCCGCCCCCCGGCCCAGCCAGCAATCGGCAGCGGCACGACAGCCGAGGGGGGGGCGCGGCGTTTCGCGTCCGCGCCTCGCAACGCCGCGCCTAGTGTTCTCAATCGGGCGGGTAAGAGTTGGAGCGCTTGCCCGACGCTCCCAGCGTAAGAGTGAGACGGCATGATGCAGCCGGCAGTTGTCTCTGTCGCTCACGTCACACTCTCAGTCCGCCGATGCAGTCAGACCGACACGACTCCCGGCGCTCGGCCGCAGCAGCGTCACCTGTCCCCGCAACCTCACCTCTCGCCCTGCTGGTCCGGCAGAGGAAGGGTCTACGTCCGAGCAGCGTGCGGAAGCGCGCCGAGTGCAGGTGATTCGGAAGGTGTTTCGGCCGGGCTAGAGCTCGCCCGACATACCCGACGCAGCCTCGTCGGGTCGGGTCGGGTCGGGTGAAGACGGCAGCGCAGTCGGGCAAGCCGGAGAGGAGCTAACCCGCCCGATTGAGAACACTAGCCGCGCCCCTTCCTCCCTGCCACCCCCCGACGCCCGACGCCTTACCCTTATTGAAAGCAATGTTCTGTGAAACGCGCGCCGATCAAAAGTGTGTTGGGAATTTTCTTCCTTGCGATGATGATGGCGGCGTCTCGACTATAGGGGGCCCCCGCCCCCACCCCTACGGCACGTGCGCAAAGGGGGTTCGGTGGGGGCGGGGGGCGTTTGGCGCCCCCCACACTCCCCGTGTGCCAACGGAACAGCTGGAAGCACTGGGCAATATTTCGCTTAATTTTTATTTCCCATCTCTCCGTGCCGCACCCTCACCGTCGTCGCCGAGTCACCCACCGCCCACCGCGTGCTTGAGCAGGGGGAGCGGGCTCAAGTTACAATATGGCGCCCGCGCGCCCCGGACTCCTCCATTTACATCGAGCTCGCGACTTCAAGGCCCAGGGTCAGTACCCGGCTGCCGCCGCGACTCCTCCGCACCCCCTACCCCCTTCCACCCTTCCCCACCCCGGGCTGCGCCGTGCAGATAGGCAAAGCCCACCATGCATCCTGCTCGCCTTCGCAGTCCGCAGTTAGACACCATACCATTACCAAGCACGGAGGCCTCGCAACGGCCCTTCACCGAGTCAAGCGGAGACGTTGAGCCGGAACACACACACACACACACACACACACACACACACACACACACAGAGACGGGCTCCCTTTCGCCCTCCCGTTCCTCCCACACTAGTCACGCCGATGTCGACGTCTGATTCGCCGCTGAGTGGCCCGCACACGCCATAAGCACCGTTCCAAGAGTCAGTGATATAGTACGGTCGTAAAGCGGCCGTAAAAGTGACCGTTATACACTGGAGGGCGTTATTACGTATCGCGCGGTGTGCGGTTATTCCAAGCACGTATCCCCTTAATTACCGCGCACTGTCCTATCGTCGGCGTAGCGATAGCGACGCGGGGTGGAGCAGGGCGGGGCGGGGCGGGGCTGGACGCAGGCACGGTCGGCCCCCTGGCCTGGCTGCAGCCGGACTCCCGCCACGACCACCTGCGCCCCGCGCTTGCGCGCCCCCCGCGCGGCCGGGGAAGGGATTAGTAAAATGTTACACACTTTTATTATTCGGAGGTGTGTGTTTTACTGCCTGGTCGTGTTGCACGAGTTCTCTGTCCCGTTCGGAGTTCTAGGTTCTGCCGTGCAGCGCCCCGCGCCCCGCACCCCGCGTCCACCTACGCGACAGTATTTTACCGTGCGTTTCGGCTCGCGCTCGCGCTCGCAGCCGTCAACCTCACCCTGTCTCTCGCCGCAGGCAAAAAAAGAAAGTGACGAAAAGTCTCTCTCCTGACAGCGACGTCGGCGGCGTGTCCTCCCACTCCAGGAGAATCGAGTTTCCGAGGGCAATGCAGTGCCATTAGATGCACCCCCTTCTGCCTCCCCCGACAGGCGCGGCGGCGGCACAGAGCCCGCCCCGCCCCGCCCCGCCACGTCGCTACGCTAGGCCCCCACGCTATCCCCCGTCAGCCCCAACAGGCGGCCCGCCCCGCCACGCACCGCCACGCACCGCCCCGCCACGGGGAGGGACAGGGGGCCGCCGCTAAATGAGTACGCAAGCTTCGACGGGGACAGCCTGTAAGCAACTCCCGGACGACCGCGGTGTTCTGACAGGACTGGCAGTCCCATTCTGCCATGTGTGAAGTACATGTCTGCAATATTTACTGAATACCTTTCATGTATTCAGTAATGCCCAAGGAATGCAGGAAATCTACCGTACATGACCATATGACCGTTTATGCAGTAAATAGTTTTTGTACATGACTACTTTTGCGGTAAATGGCGTGTACTCCATGACCATGTACAAGACCACGTAGAAGGGCTACGTGCCGAAGTGTGTACATGGCTATACAGCCACACGCACACACACACACGCACACACAAATGGGGACACAAGTGTAATTAGTGTCCACCCCCCCCCCCCCCGTGCCTTTGGCGCTCCGCAGGCTGTTGTGGCTTACTGACGTGCCACGTAGGGGAGGAGGAGGGGGGGGGGCAATGCAAGCGCCCGGCCCCGCCGAGCCCCGCTCTGGGCCCAGCCCAGCAAGCCCCTCACCGGGTAGGGGTGATTGATCGCCCAAACTGAATTTATGTGGGCTGGGGTGGCGGCGCGGGGGTGGTGTAGGGCGCAGTGCCGCCAACGACTCCACGTGGGTCGAGTTGTCGATCGAGATGGATCCTCTGAAACCCACCCCGGCAAA
>NW_026267295.1:514190-515114 GCF_000697945.3 Frankliniella occidentalis | reverse complement strand
TGCTGCTTTAAGCCCGTATGGCCCGAATGCGCGCACCAGGCACGCCGTCGATGGATAGGGGAAAGGTATGAGTCTCATTATCACCTGTCAAACGCACGGGCAAACACGGGGACGGAACGGGGAGGGGATACTTTGTGGAGAGAGGGGCCGCGTCCGGGCCGCGCCGAGGCCAGTCAAGCCCGGCCCGGTGCGGGGACCCTGCGCCATGGGTTGTGAGCCTCTCGCCCGAACACAGGTTCAAAACTGATCGCGGAACGCGACGCAAAATGAAAGAGGGATTTCAAAGGGGCTCCTCACATCAATAATTGGGCGAGGTTAGAGAAACTTGTGATAATTTGGTGAACACGACTCTAATAAGGGCAAGTCTAAAAGTCCTCGCTCTGATTGGGAGAGGAAAGATTATCTCATTCCGAGCAAGGAACCTTACTTGTATGTTTGCAGTGGTGTATGTAGCTGGTGCTAGCGCCGGAGAAATCGGCCCTGCGTGCCCCACCGAAGTGGTTGTGGTGGTGGAAGGTGGATTGGAAGCGAACGGGCGTGGCGTCGTCTGGGCGGGGGTGGGAGGAGGGGCTCCAGTCCGGAGACAAATAGGCTGCAGTCCGTCCTCGAGCACTGGGCTGGTCCCCGCTGGTCCCAGACGGCTCTCGGACACTGTCCAGGCCATAGCGCTCTCGCTCGGCACGGAAGGGCACTCCGCGGCAGAGGACGCCGAGGGGGGCGAGGCAGGCGTCCCGATAGCGCTCACCAAGGCCAGGCGTCCTTCTCTCCCCGCCAAAACCGCGCGCGCGCCTGCCGCTGAAATTGGACACATTTCCATACCTCGGGGGAGAAATCAAACCCAGCTCCCGGCCCCGGCGCCTCCACCCCTCCCAACTTCAACCCCCTCTCCCGCCGCGCCTGTCCCCTGTTTGTCCGTCCTTTCGC
>NW_026267295.1:508665-514140 GCF_000697945.3 Frankliniella occidentalis | reverse complement strand
CGGGTGGGCGGTGCGGTACGGTGCGGGTGTGGCCCTGGAACAATAGAGGAGACGGGCGGAGGGAGGGGGGGGGGGCATCGAATGAATGCGAGAATCAATGAACGAATGACGTACCAGGGAGGGGTGCAAAAAGATAAAGAAACGGAATCGCAATGAAATAGTCCATTTCCGCTGCGTTTAAGTAAGTCAAAGCCCCCCCCCCCCCTCCTTGTGGTGGAGTAATTTGACAGCAGCAGTTCTTACACGGTGGGGCGGGCGGCGACGTGCACACGAGCGGGGGCCGGCCATTTGGCAACCCTGCGTGAATAAGGTGTGCCAACCGTCCTGCATCAGTATGCAGGGCCTTATCTGCCGCGCCCTCCTCGCCCCCTCTGGCTCCGGCGCCCCCTCCTCACCCCTCCGCCACCCCCGCGCACTCCGGGCCGCGGTGGCGGCGGCGGGGAGGGGTGGGGTGGCCTTCCTGCTTGACGGACTGTGGACAGGAGGCGACGGGCGCAATAGCGCAAGCGGACCAAGGGAAGGGACTAAGCGGACAAACGAGGCCTGCTTCGTTTCATATCTCGTGGACATTGGAGCAGAGACTAGCATTTGCAAAAACTCACGGTTGCGTTTCCACTCGCCCGACATACACTTTTTTAACGCGGCATGCAAATACATTTGCAATTTTCCGACGAAGCTTTACTTACTAAGACGACGCGATTGAGGCCGGCTCGGCTCCGCGCCGCCCCAGCCGGCGACAACTCCACGCCATTCTAGAGTTCCGTTTTATGTAGTGCGGCGCGCTTTGTCACTTATGGCGGGGTGCGGCGCCGCGTTGTTATCCCCCGCACCAGCGGGGCGGGGCGGGGTGGCAACAAAGCACCGGTGTGATTATTCCTCGCCACACACGCGTACGTGCGGACCCGCCCCCGGCCCGCGGCTAAGCGGGATGGGGCGCTCCTAAGCCACATTCATCATCGGCCCATCCCATTAAATCCACCTCGCTCGCGGGCGAGCCGCGGCGCCGCGCTCGTGGTGTCGTGCAGGTGTGTGAAGGGGGCGGGCGGGCCGGGGGCGCGACTGCGGAGCATGTATCCAATTTAGAGATAGCTGCAGAAATCCACGATCCGCGGTGCGGTTGTGGTGGTGGTGCACGACCAACATTGGACCTTTGAATTTTTGAAACATTTTCTTTGTTGCTTTTATTAACGATCAAAACAACGATCAGTGAATACTGGCAGCACTGGGTCGGGTATGATATGAATTTTAAGCTTATCTGCGCGAGCTGCTCTTGGCTTTCTCCACTCAGCGTCCTGTCCTCC
This sequence comes from Frankliniella occidentalis, assembly GCF_000697945.3. Classification (NCBI taxonomy): domain Eukaryota; kingdom Metazoa; phylum Arthropoda; class Insecta; order Thysanoptera; family Thripidae; genus Frankliniella; species Frankliniella occidentalis. The sequence continues at coordinate 512,839 of NW_026267295.1, read as the reverse complement.
TCTTCCACCCCTCTCTGCGAGTGACGAACGTCTCCTCCCGAGAGAGGCATCCAACCCGAATGGTCTCGGTGCGTCTCGGCGGTGTGGGGCGGCGGCGGCACTGCTGCAGGAGCCCTTACTGCCCCTCTCAGCCGCCCACACCCGACGGCACACACGCGCGCTCAATGATGAAAAATGACGGCATTGAAAGGAGTGCTGTGCGACGCCGTGTGGTACAGCGAGGCGCGCCCATAGGGCGGCGGCGAGCAGCGCGACAGACGTGGAAGTGACGTGCTCCAGGAGCGCGCGTCCAGCACGGCCAGGCAAGAGGGTAGAAGACGGCGTCTTGCACAACTGTAACATCCACAGAAGGACGATAGACGTTGATCTAGACAGTACAGGAGAAGAGCTGGATGGCAATCGGAGAGCTCCCTGAGATCGCTCCACTTCCGTCCTCCCACTACCCCACTCACCCTGTGAGAAGACGTTTCCCGTTGTTTTCAGGGAGCTCTCCGATCGCCCTCCTGTCCTTGTTTTGTTGCGGTGTTGCGGGTTCCACACGTTGTTGTCACTTCTTCCTCTTCTTTCTCATACCTGTGCTAGAGTAGGCGGGCCGCACAGTCTGGTCAGACGTTCATACTTCGCGCGCTCTGCGTCTCTTGCCGCTGGGGCCAGCCAGCCAATCGGGAGCCGTGATTCGTCCAGCAGAAAAGAGGAAGCAAACAACGAGCCAACAACACAACCTTATTCCGAAACCTTATTCAAAGTGTGTTGCTGCAGCTTTACGCCCATCAACAACCAACATTCAGTGCTTTTCTCTATTGCTAGTGCTCGACACGTTCCAGACGGCCTCTTACTGCATTTTACTCGTGGTACGGAGTAGACACCTGTAGAAAAGAAAGGTATATGTAACTTTTGAGGTTGGAGCTCTTTATGTACCTCCATATTTAACCTAGCTATATTTTCGAGATCATAACACTAATTTTTGGGTATACCGATTTTCGTTTGTGTTATAGATGACTTTGAAGTGCGATAGTTGCTTACTCAAGTTTGACCTGCACTCCCATCGCCCTAAAAACCTACCCTGTGGACATACCATCTGTAAGGAATGTGTTGAAAATCCTACTTTAGGGAGGAAGTGCCCAACTTGCAAGAAGGTCAGTATCTTTAAAAGTTTCTGATTCTGGAAGGTCAGTAATGTTAAAATATCCTATGGTTAAAAATTCACCATCTTCTAATATCGGAGTCAACACATATTGGTTGAGTGGGTAATATTTAGTCAGCCACAGCCATTTAAGAGTAATGTAACAAAGTTAGACAAAACACTCTTAATGTCAAGGGACTTTTTTTGTCCATTGCAAGATGCATCTGTGAGCGTATCTTGCAAGATGCAATTTTGAAGCGTGACTATATTGTACCTACAGTTGGACAAAATAAAAATTTGTCCACCCGCGAAGATACAAATTTGTAACTTATCAGGATTCAAAACTGCATCTTGCAAAATGCGCTCACAGATGCATCTTGCAACAGAAAAAAAATTGTCCCTTGACATTTAGAGTGAAGAAAAGATTGGCTGAGAGCAAGGTTGTATGGTTGTATTATCATAAAAGTGATTTTTGGATGCTTTAATAACTTTGATTGTCAATGACTTTTTCAATCTTTTTCACTATCAATCTTGACCTCCTATCCTGACCTACCAGTTTTGCTGGAAAACCATTACACAAGCTGTAATAAAATGCTGCCACCGTCAAATTGTTTATTATCCATTATTTTCATCATTTATCTGGTTTAGGCATTCAAGCAACGCCGACCTCACAATCTCCCCGACACCGCCATAGTGGTTCGATTGCTGGAGGACGAGGACGAACCTCCCTCCAAGAAGCCTAAAACTGAGAATCCTGAGCTGCAGCAGCTACAGCGGGGCGCGGACGCGGGGCGGAAGGTCGTGGAAATGCTGCGGCTGGTGGTTCCACAGGCGGTCAAGGCCCTGAACCGCCAGCTGGGCTTGTCGATCACCAATCTTGCTCGAGTGGAGGCGGCCCTGGAGAGAGGGATGGAGCCGGGGGCAGCAGGTGCTGTCGACACCACGGCGGACGCGTCGGACCCGCTCCGGTTGGACGAGGAGGAGCCGCTGCAGCTGGCGGAGCAGCTGGAGGCCAGCCACCGCCTGCTCACCTCCACTAAGTGCACGGTCGCTGCCGAAGGGGAGGGTGGCTCCGCCTGGACGGCCTCTGTGCAGCCCGGAGGGTGCGGCGACATCTTACGCCTTCTGCTGCTGCTGGTGTCGAATGCTAATCTTGCACAGCAGTTGGCTTCAGGTAAATTTCAGCTCGCGACTGTTAATAGTGAGCAAGTGCCAGACACCCAAGGGGAGCCAAAAAGTGTTGCTGAAAGTAGCCAGAAGGAAGTGGGAACTACAGAGCAACCAACCCAACAGCCTGCTCAGCAGCCACCTGCTATTGTACTACTACCATCTCCTGTCAAGACTGGCGAGGAGAAGGAGTGTGAGATTGAGCGGTCCTTAAAGGCTGGACAGCCTCCTGGAACTGTTACCAAGTGTATCACTGCTCAGGTGATGCACACTGGCCAGGGCCCGCGCATTATGCTCCAGGGAGTCCAGGCAACAGAGTTCACACAAGATCAATTGGAATTAGTTCAGACTCAAGTTAAACAAAATTTACTTCAAGCTCAAGCCAAAGGCAACAAAGCTAGTATCCTTGGACCTACCAAATTCCTCGTGGTTATGCGACCTAAGAGTGCAACACCTGCCACGCCAACTCAACCACCTCCAAAACGTAGTGAGGCAACCAAGGTTGCAGTAGAGCCCAAACCTAGTCAGAAGCTGCGGGCGGACGGCCAGCTGGGAAAGGTGAGTCACCACTCAGGTGGACAATGCTCTTGTTGGTGTTGAGGTGCTCATCCACTGTCCATCTTTCCAGGTTGACGACGCCAGCGCCGTTCCTGCGACCCCTGTTGCGGCTTACGTGGGCCCGCCTCTCATCTCCGTTCTAACGATAACTAATCAACACCTTGACAATAATGGTCGTCTAAAAGTAAATGACATTCTTCGTGACGTTCCGCAGCAATGGTCCACCCCTCGCAGCCTGCGGGATTTAAAGGGCGAAGGCTCTGAGGACCTGCTGCGGGTCATGGGAGCGCACCTCGAGGAGCTGCAGACCTCGGGGGAGGTTCAGCCCAGCGTCATGGAGGAGGTGCTGAAGATGTCGGCACTCAGACGACTGGAAGTTAAGTGCACTCTAAGTGAAAAATACCCGGACCTGCCGTTACAGCTGGAAGAGCTCCACATTAACCAAGCCACGGAGAATCAGTTGCGATGTTTGGAGCACATGCCCAGACTGCGCAGCTTGACGGTTCTCAATTACGTTGGCTCAAATCTGACCTTCCCTCCCTCGCAGCATAACAGGCTGCTGTGGCTCTGCGTGGGGTTCAATGCTGGGCACAAGTTCACCATGATGTCCCTGATTCGGGCCCATGCCTCATCAGTTCAGGAGCTCCGTGTATGGTGCACCCCCACCGACAGCAATGGCAAGTCTTTCTATTTCCCCGACCTGGGCCAGGAGCTGGCGGCATGCGGCCTTTCGGCCCTGCGGCGGCTCGTCCTTGATCGCCGTCTTGAGAAAAGTCGGTGCTCTCACCAGGCCGCTAGCTGCCTGTTACAGCGAAGAACTGTTCGAGACGCATTGTTTCCCTTGCCTGTTGAAGTGTTTTGCACGTTGTGTCACAGAGCTGAATTCTAGCTGAACGGTCTTACCATGTAGGTTCCCTTTTCTATCAGGAAGTTAAACTGTTACACGTTTAAAACCCTTCCCAAAGGCCCCTAAGCCGCTAAAATGTTCTAAAATTTGTGTTTTGTTTTTGTTATTTCTTATAAGGTTTTTGTCCAGTTTGTTTAATGAAACTTGCAAAAGTAATCAATACATTATTTTATTTGATTTTTGATTTTTCTGCGGCTGCAGTTTTGATTTATCGTGGTCTGTAGGCGCACCAAGCTACCAAGAAGCAAGCATAAACCAGTCAGACCTGGGCTCGGGCCTGGGACGGAGGTCGGTTCGCGCGGGTGTGTCCGTCTCCTGCGTTGGTTGACGGACAGTCCCCTAGTCCCCTCGACCAGGCCACAAGACCTGAGCGCCACGCAAGCGCGCAGGCCTGTCCAGGAAGCACCGGGGTGCGGGGG
>NW_026267295.1:507310-508582 GCF_000697945.3 Frankliniella occidentalis | reverse complement strand
CTGGCTGGCTGGCGCTGGCACTCTGGCACCTGTGCTCCGGCTGGTGCCAGCGCCAGCCCTGCCTGTCCGGCTGGCGTGCGGGTGGTGCAGGTTCCCCATTCAGGTAGGGTCCCAACCGCAGCAGACCGCCGCGCCCCTGCTGCTGAATTTCCAATTACGTTTGGTGGGCGGGCGTATACAGTCTCGTGTTTTTGGCAGAGGTCTCCCATGGGCGCCACCCGCCTCGCGCAGAGGCCTCGGCCGGCTCGGCGTCCACCCCCGCTCGCCTGGCCGGCCGGCCTCGGCCCCCGCGGCCCTACCCGCCCCGGTGCCGGCCCAGCCGGCCGCGGCCGCGCGCCTGCGGCTGAATATTCATTGGCATTACAAAAGGGTCGCGTTCGCAGTGCGAGTCCCGCCCGACTTGTGCCCCTCGGAGCGACAGCCAGCCAGCTGCGCACGCATCGCGAGGACGCGCGGGCGGTCGTCCCTACCGCAGGCCGCCCCACTGCCTCTCTAAAAAGGGGTCGTAACATTTACAAACGCAATTCACCAGCACAGCAATGCGTCTGCTTTTAAACGGTTGCAGTTTGAGGATATACCATTCCGGTAAAGGTGAAATAAAGATAATCGAGAGGAACAAGAAAATGGAAATCAGTATATGCCGGGCCGGCTCTAGCCGAGACTTTCACACGCCGGACTCCACCGCGTTCCAATCAGATTTGTGAGCGAAATCCCTTTGGCGTTATCGACGGTCGTTAATCCCTCGTGATGAAAACGCTGAATCTCCTCCATGATATCGCTATCGGGCGTGGCGGGGCGCGGCGGGTCGGCGCGACGAGTACAACATGTCAAGCTCTTGTCAGTCGTGTTCGCCCCTCTAGCGGGCGGAGATTGTGTCAAGTGCCGTGTCAATTATTGTACACCGGAGAAAAATGACGATAAACCCGCGTGGAAAAAAGAAAATTGGTTGTTGTCGTTGCGATAAAGCGTGTGGGGGCGGTGTGGGGGCGGGGTCCGCGGGGCCGTACGTGTGGGAGGGGGAGAGGGGGGGGGGGCTGGGCTCAGATTTATGGACGATATCGGGAAAAGGAATCAGAGCCGTGGACAGCAGGAAGTGATGATAAACCATGCCAGACTGGCAGCTGGCGGGCCCCTCTCTGCGGTAGCCACCACCACGGTGTGCTCGCGCGCCTGTCCTGCTGTCGCCACGCCCCGGCCGGCGCTAACTGGCCTCAAACAGGCCGTGGCGATGCGTGTCGGCCACGCCGTGTGTGGGAGCCCTGCCCCCCCCCC
>NW_026267295.1:503107-507260 GCF_000697945.3 Frankliniella occidentalis | reverse complement strand
GGGGGGGGCTCATGCAGCAAGAGGTGGTATAGTGGTGCAGCAGCTTGCCTTACGAGCAACAAAACAACGCAAAAACAAAAAGTTGCACACGCAGGCACCGGAGGAGGCAACGCACTCTGCGCCCCGCCAAAATGATATCGTAGGATATCAAAATACACGCCACGCTCGCACACTATCAGTTTCAAACATCTCTCTACCCTTTTCCCCCGCCCCTGCACCTGACACCCGAGCCGAGCATCTACCTCCTCGCCCTCCGCTCGCCCCTCTCTCTCTACCGCACCCTGCGTCCCCCTCATAATCAACTGGCCAGCAAAGGTCCTATCCCTGCCGGCCACGCTGGCGGAACGGACTGGAACCGCTCCAGGAATATGAGCAGCCCAAAGCGCCAGCATAGGTCTCTGTAGGAGGTCCCCTGGTCCCCCGGCCCCCATGTCCGTCCGAAGCGAGGGGTCAGGGGTCCTGCACGACACTACGCAGCCGGACTTCCATTCACGAGGTTCGTGGAAGACGAGTCGTGCTGCGCAAGGCACAGTCCGGCCGAAAGGAACGCCCACGCGATGTAGCGCAAACAGACTCACACTCGGACACACCTGCGGTGCATACCTATACACAGGTGGGACTGGAGGAGGGTGACACCATACCGACATCACGCGGACGCACTGCAGGGGGCCGGGAGGCAGGCTCGGCGGAGGCAGCGGGGCCGGCTGGCTGTGACGCCAAGATATATCATGGGGCCGACCGACCGGGCCACGCCGCGCCACGACACCTTCCACTCACACGGGGCAATACGTTAGCAATGAAAGCCACGGCTGCTGGCTCTGCTGCTGCTGCCGTCGGAAGTAAATTACTACACAACACAATGAGACAGGGCAAAGATGGAGAACAAGCCATACTGCCCTAGGAAAGATAGAGAAACCATATCGCAAAACTCGCTAGCAAGAAGAAACCACGCAATCGTAAAATGCAGAGAAAGCAACAAGGAGAAAACAAAACGAAACAAGCTGCGGGGGAAAAAGAGTAAGTAAGGAGTGTTGGAGTTGGCGCGCGGTGGCGGGTAGTCGTACCGAGAATATTGATGACCCGGGAGCACAGACACATTATTTGTCCTGCAGGAGGTACTGCATGGTCTGCGCTGCGCATCGCCACCCGTCGCGTGGCCCGTCGGCCGTTCTTTCTTGTTTGTTTGTGTGCCCTTGCTCCTTCAATATCAAGTCGCGAAGTGAAATTCGAAAAATAAAAATGGTTCCTTTCGGATTAAAATTATTGAGGAGATAATGTGCGCTGATCTGCGTTGTTTTGTCAATTCGGTAGTCGTCGTGCCCTGTGAAGGTGAAGAATTGCAGATTCTAAGCGCGTGACCGTCTATCACCCTTGGTATCACCTGCCAAGCCAAAGTGCGGTCGGTCCATCACCCACCGCGCTCGGCGTCATGCCAGGCCCCGGCGCCCCGGCGGGACAGTTACGTTGACCCTTTTTTTCCGCTCCGATAAACACCTTTACCTCTTATCACTCTCCACGCCTGCAATGTATTTTTGCTTTCACGAACCCCGCGGAGCAAAAATAAGTACTTCGTTGAAAAAAATAGCGTGTGCGCCAACGCGGGTCGTCGTAGTCGTCGTCGGCTGCTTACCCCGCTTTCCCCTAGTACTCGGGTGTTTCTTTGCACGAGCAACTGTAAAATTTAAAAAAAAAATGAAACGAAGGAAACCAAAAAACAAAAAAAGACAGAAATGACAGAAAAACAAAGAGCAAACAACAAACACAAAATAAAACAAAAACCAAGTTTTTTTTGTTACTTTTATTCAACTATTAAAAGTAATTTGGAAAGAAAAATAAAACAGTCCGTCGGGTCGATGATCGGTCAGCAGCATACGTATGTAACACGGCGCGGTGCGGGGCAGGTGCACCTGCCGGGTCCGGGGCGCAGATAAGCCCCTGGTGATGTATGCGGCGGCAGTCGTCACATGTGCGCCAGCGCGACGCGCGCAAATGGGGAATGAGTGCGGTACATTTTCAGTCCCCCTGCCGCGGGCGCTCCACGCCACGCGATGCCATACGCTCGCGGGTCAGCAGCGCATAGTCCGGGGAGTACGGCAGCCGGCGCGACACATAAATCATTGGATTTCAGACTATTTTTGTTGTTGTCCCGATACGCCGCGCACACACACACATATCTGTGCTTTATCACACATGACTACTGGCGCCACGAGGAAGGGTTAAAGGGTTAGTATGAGAATGATTTCCCATCCAATCGGCTACATAGTAACGTAGCATGGATTAATATAAAGAGCGACTGCTCAACTACTTGAGTTGGTTGCTGTCACACTCACTTGAAACTATTGCAGGGTTTAGACCAAAGACCTATCAACTTCAATTGTCATTAGTTTCTCGTGGCTTTTTAAGGCCTTTGGTTGGCTGATTTGTTTTTACCTACAACGGACAGTATTCAACACATGAGAAATCGAGTCCAGTCTGAACCGCCTCGCCTGCACGTGACCATCACAATCGTAGTATTTTTGTTTCTTTGCGACTCACGCCCATGATTCCGGAAATGGCGCGTTTATTATGCGCCCCTTCCGATGCAGTACAAGCTTTATGCGGCGCCCAGCTGCGCCCCGCCACGACGGCTTTCCTAATTGAAACAGGCTGCTGCTGCTGCGCCCCCGGGCTGCGCTGCGCGGCGCGATGCGGAGCGCCGATGGCCGATGGGCCCGCCCGCCGCCGATGGCCGCCCGACTGGATTCTGATCGGCCCGGGGCCAAAAACTACCGTGTTAAAATAATTTTTAACGACGCCCGCGGGGCTCGGCCTTTCCCCCCGCGCTCGCGCTGCCGGCCCGCTCTGGTCTGCAGCCTCCCCGATAAGTAAACAGCATTTCGATGCACCATCTATCATGGCGCCGGGCCGCCGCGTAAACCCGCTTTGATGCACTCAAAGGGCCTAACTGCAGGCAAAGGCGCCGCCCGCCCCCCCGGAGCTGGTGCTATGGCTGCTGGTGTTCCAAAACACAAAGTGAAACTTACGACTTTTTCGCCCCCTCCTAGAAAATTTCATTCCGGCACAGCAGAGGATCGGGGGCGCCGCCGACTCCGCCTCGACTGCAGCCCAGGTCCCAATTAAACTGCAGGGATTAGTCCAAGTTTTCCAGTTCCAGGCGCCGCAGCAAAGAAGGGAGGGGCGCGCGGCCCGCCTCTAATTCCTACCAGCTCCCGGTCCTGGAATAGCTCCAGGGCACAACTCCAGGGCAGGAGCCCCGACGGCGCCTCGCCAGAGCCAGCTGGGCTTAAAGCTCGTAAGCCGGAGGTTCCGGGGTCCCCGGCCCCGCCCGGCCACACCACACCGCGCCCCGCGGTCAGGCAGCGGTAGTGGTGTAGTTAGACAACTCGGCCAACCTGCGCCACGCCCCGCCACTACCCCCAAATAATTAATGCCAGCGAAATTCACCCTAGCGTCCTCTCTGTCCCACTCTCTCTCCCTCTGTGTCTGCACTACACTAACGTGCTGTACTCTACTAACAGCCCCCCGCCACCCCCGCGTGATGTCAGCGCGGACCTGTCCCGCACGTCGGCGAGCCTGCTCAGCAGATTGCCGAATGCCGTAATTCTGCTAATCTGGAGGTCCGCAGGCCCTCCCCGCCCTTCACCTCCCCTATCCTCAGGGCAGCCCCGTGACGGGACGGGACGAGGGGAATCCGCACCAGTCCGCCACGCCCCGCCACGCCCCGCCACGCCCCGCCACGCCCCGCACGCCACGCCCCGAGACCGTCGGCATGTGGCATCCTTTGCCTAACGATGCTGTAATTGCCTTCGAACACTTATCGTAGAGCTGGTGGCACGAGCGGCGTGGCGCGGAGCGTGGCGGGGCGTGGTGGGGCGAGGCGTTGCGGGACGGGGCGTGGCGGCGCCCCGCGGCGTGTGCCACGGCGCGCTTCTCTTCGGCAGAACGGTGAATCCTTGTGAGCAAGTGAGAGGGAATATAGAGAGAGGGTTAGGGGTTGGGCCGGGTGTCACGTGGCACTGCATAACTACTTCCTCTCTGCTCTCTCGCTCTCCTTCTCGTCTCGCTCTCCTTCCCTCAAGCGCGCGGGCGCGCGCGCACGGGCCGGGGCAATAGCCTTTCCCGTCGTCTTGACAAACTCTCCCTCCCTCCCTCC
>NW_026267295.1:497878-503057 GCF_000697945.3 Frankliniella occidentalis | reverse complement strand
GTGCTGTGGCCCGTACACTTGCCGAGCACACCGTAGGCATTATTCCGAGCATATCGCACGGTTAATTTCCGACGTTGTGGGCTTGGACATTAACCGAGGTTGTCGTCGGAAAAAGTATGACGTTGTCCTCGGCTTCTGGGCATGGACATTAACCGAGGTTGTCGTCGGAAAAAGTATGACGTTTTCCTCTGCTTTTGAGAATCAGAGGAAAAGGTAGGAAAAATCCCAACCCACGTGAAAATCCGAGCCACTCCTCGGATTTATCCTACCACCGGACTAACAGTGTTGGTCCGGGCGGACCACAGGGCTAATGGGTTGTCTCTCTCGTGCGCGGGGCTGGTCCTGGAGCCCCTGGAGCCGCCGGGCCGCGGAGCCTGGAGCTGGTCCTGGAGTGGCGATAGCATCGAGGGGACGGTCCTGTCCCTGTCCTGCTTGGCCCTGCCCTGCCAGTTCGATCATTATTCCTCGCAGAGTGCTCGAGCAGGCTCCGCCCGGCTCCGGGGACCAGCAGCAGGAAAGGCGTCCGGAGGCGGTGGCCCGGCGTGGCGATCCCTCTGCGATAAGTGTCCCATTGCATTCATTTTTCTTCTGTTCTTTTTTTTTCTGTCTCCTCACGTTTATCTCATTCCACACAATTTTGTCATCCGACCTGGCCGCGGCCGTGCTGCTGCTGCATGTGGGATTTCAATAAGTGTATTATGACGTACCCCCTCCTCCTCCCGGGTGCTCGCCTTTTATCGTAATCCAATAAAGCCGTCATTGTGCGGAGGCTCGCCTTACAGCCGCAAGAGGACACGACAGACGGCGGCGACGGAAACGTTGTGTGCGCCAATGCTTTATTTAACTCTATAATTATATCTCACATTATTTTTTGCAAACGCGCTGCGACGGAACCGCTTTACCGTTTCTTGCCCCACGAAATTGTCGCCGCGGTGCGTTTGAGAGGGGCCGCCTCCTCATCGTCGCTTGCCGCGACACGCGGCAGTCGCAAGTATCGTTGAAAGCTACTACAGAGACTGCCATGCGTGGTTTTAAGCAGTTTCGACAATTTTCCAGCAGTTACTTTTACTGTTTTTATTATTATATTATTTACCCCTTGTCTTACACTGTAACTGCACGTTGATGGCGTAGTGTGTGTGTGCAGGGTCGTCTGGCCCCCACCTTCTTTTTTCTTTATTTCCTCATCCTTGCCTATAAGGACAAAGACGCGACGGGACAGCTTCACAGAAACTGTCTCTGCGCCAGAGGCCCAGGCCCAGGACCCCTCAGGCAGGCTCACCCCCTCCCCGACTCGGAACCCCTCGTCGCGCGAGCATTAGTCTTGGGGGGGCTAAATTGTTTGAAATCTTGCTGTGACATTTGTGTGCGTGGAGGAAAGGGAGCCATCAAGTGCCTTACACTTCGAAAGAAAATAAGACAATTTTTCATCGTTTTTAGAGAATTTAAGTTTTTGGTTTCATTAAAATTGTGTGGCCATTCAAAATGAAGTTTTCCTGTGGTGATGCCGTTGCTGACTCCGTAAATTAATGGCTGGGGGGGGGGAGACTCTCGGACTCTCGGCCTGCATCTTGGAACGGTAGAAGTGGGATGGGGGAGGGGGCGCTACCTGCTTAGCCCCCCACCTGACTGTCACACTGTCTGTTGCTGAATAATACAGGCCCAACATTCCATTCAGAGAGAGAGATCTGCTGTGGGTTCGAGCCAAGTAAGTTTCGAGCGCGCGCACAATTCTGTGAAATTTCTCATGGTCCTCGCTCCCTCTGCACCCCGTGTTGGCTGCTCTTTTCCGTGCGGGGGCGGGATAGATAAAAAATCCGTCAAGTCCACATTTTCAATGTGGCTTAAAAGGGCTTCGCGTGCTTGGTGTGGGCTATGGGCCGACGAAACGCAGGCACAGAAGGACCACTATCTATGAGATGTTCAAATTATGCATCAAAACAGTCTGCAGTCGTCAATTGACTTGACTAACCGCGAGGCCACTGTTGGATATGTGCAAAGGGCTTTTAAGTCACAAAATTGCGCAAAATTGACAGAACCTTGTCTCTTGCTTTAAAGGAAACGTCGGTGAATCGATTGACTATTGACTTAAATAAATATTATTAAGCATACTTGTTTTCGCGCTTCAACAAAGATCCTTTACAAGCCATTACCCCCTCCCCCCTTCCTAAAAAATTACAGCTCATTCTGATGGCACACTGTCCCTCAGACCTCAAACTTTCTTGACACTAAAAATTGTCAAGAACTTCTGACTTTTTTTAAGGAGGGGTGAAAGGTTGGCTATAGTCCAGAAATCTGCGTAGTTTGTTGCTAGGTTCAAAATTTGTCAAACATTTAACGGCAAGACTACTGTATTCGATTCGTTCCGCCTTTGTCTTCGCTCCGCCAACACCACATGTCCACCCCGAGCCAGCGGCGGCGGGGCCCCCTGCCCCGCCCCCGTCCCGAACCTTTTTTTTTTTGTGCGGGAGGGTCTCCTCGCTGGTGGATGCTGGGGAGCAGGTAGCTCACACGAAATGGACCGATAAACAGCGCGATCTCGTCTATAGGCTTCGCGATTTTTCTAATCGCACGCGAAGCCTAATAAACAGCCGTACAATGTGCGGGACTTACTGCTGCGCTCTTGTTTGCTTTTGCTCGGTCAAGGCGACTGTGAGACGATGGCGATGTTACGTGCGAGGCGACAATATAATGTATTTGTCGAACAACGCTGTGGTGAAAAAAAAATATTCCTCGGCTGTTGCTCTCCCAGAGAATCGTACTTGATTTAGCGCGTTTTGAGAGCATTGGGATGCAACAAGCAAAAATGATCTCTAAACAAGTGCTCTTGACAAAATCAAGAACACGAAAAATCAAATGCAATGTACTCAAATCAAGAACACGACGCTTTTGGGGGTGCTGAGGAGTCTAGTTTAGATTCATAAGATTGAATTGTAATTCTCTGTGTATCAAATTGCATCAAAATTGTTATTGGTGCTGCTAATGTGAATTAGCGTAGCGGGGGGTAATAAATACGTCGAGCTGCCCAGCCTTGGGCCATCAGCCGTCAGGGACAAACCCTGACTGGACGTGGCGGTCAATGAGCCAGGGTCGCCGTGAGACTAGGCGGACAAAGGCGCGTGGCCTGCCCGTTGTCTTATTATTTCTTTTAGTTTTTGTGCGTCCCGGACGTCCCGGGCGACACGCTCTCCCCCGATAAGTCAAACCAACCATCCTCAGGCGTGTTCTTGTGCGCTTTGTGGCTTCATGTGAAGGAATAAAGTAAGTTCTTGTCTCTCTCTTTCTCTCCCGCGATCTCTCTACTCCCGTGACAGCGCCTGTCACTCAGGAAAGAGGAGGCGCCTGCTGCCCCACGCCCCACTGCGATATACTTTCCGCGAAAAGCAAGCGTTTTTGTTTTACAACTCTTTTTTTCCTCTGATTTTTTTCTCCTTGCCTGGTTCCTTTTTCTTTCCTTTTCGTGCGGGTGAGTGTGTGCGGGTGAGGGCCGACTTCTGGGAGGACATGCAGCCATGCACGGGAGTCTTCTCCTTTTCTTGCCCAACGGCACTGCCCTAGTGTCATTTCCTATCCGTTTGTGCCTGTTTTGTTTCGTTGGACTGGCTGGGTCTGGTACGGTATCGCCGTTTTAATAGTGTCATTAAATTTAGGATAGTTCAGCCCTTATTCTGACTAAACCCAGGCTTGTAAAAGAGGCAAACAAAAGTAACCTTTTATTTTTAAGGTACTGTACTTTTGAAAATTACATCAAACCAAAGCCGCGAGATGGACAGAACCGGATTGCGTGGGTCGCAGACCCCAAAAGAGAGGGTCCCACTTTTTCAGGGTGTTTGTGGGGTGGACGGAGCTAGGCTCTAATGATGTCGGTGGAAGAGAAGAGAAGAGGGGAGTTGCCGAGCCAAAAGACGTCCGAAACAGACTCGATGTTGGAGGCGGAGAGGAGGATTGTCTGATCCGGCGTGTTTCTCTGCGCGTCTCGCCCCTGGGGGCCAACAGGGGCTGATGAAGGATGTAGGTGTAGTGCGGAGTGCCTACACGCCGGGGGCACGATTGTTTTCTCCCTCTCTTGTTTCGCGCGCGCCCCTCAGCAGAACCAAACTCTGCTCTGCCGCTGCGCTCTCTTTCTCTCTCGCTCTTCTTATTCGCCCCCCTCTCCCCCGCGGGCGCGCCCAACAGCAGAGTGGGAGCGAAACCGGGAGGTGATTGCCGGTTCAGCTCAGAAACTCTGCTGCTGCGGGAGTGTGTTGTCAAACTACTGGCGGGGCTGGGGGCGGGGCGGGGCGAGTGTGCCTGACCAGGGCTGCAGCTCCTGTACCGCTGAGGGTGGGGCGGGGCGGGACGCATAGGCAAAACATCGATCCTTCAATCACTGCCTAACATCAACTAACCTCACTACTTTTAGACCGCTGCTGCTGCTGCCCCCGCCGTGTTGTCGGAGTGGTGTGGAGGCCAACACACGACGGCCGTGCATGTGTGCTCACACGCACACACGCGCACACATGCATGCACACACACACTCACACACACGCCAGCGGCCAGTCGAAGAGGGGAGGGGTGTGGAGGAGTAAAACACATCGCGATGGAGTCGGCTTGTTATTGGCCGCCACGCTCCGCCACCTCCTCCCAAGTCGGCCTGGTCCCGTAAAAATTACGGCGTGCAGACTCTCGTGCCAGGCCACGGGGGCAAGGCCGGGCGGGGCAGACGGCCCCCGAGCGCGGCCGGGTAGGCAGCCCGCTGGGCGCGGCCGCTGCGCGGGCTGCGAGCCCGGGCACGCCAGGATTCGGCGCCGCGAGGAAACGAATTGTTGTTCCCGGGCGCCAGCGCCAGTACCGTGTAGAAAGTCGTGCTCCTCGTGCTGCAAGTCTCGTCATCCTAAAGGAGAGTCTTCTTGACGAGCTGGGCGGAGCGGGCGGGGCGGGCGGGAGCCCGAGCTGACGCTCGCCCGCGAGGGAGAGAGAGGGCCTCTCCCTCCTCTTCTTCGCGTTGTGTCTCTGGAATGCCACCTTGTCACCCCGACGGCGCGGAGTGCGGGCGTGGCGGGGCGTGGCGGCACCGCAGCCTTGTTATTTTTGTCTCCAGGCATGCGCGCCCCGCCCCGCCCCGCCCCGGGCACGACTCATTGCAGCGCTGCAAGCCCTACACTACTCCAAGGTGCAAGTGGGTGGCGGGGCGCGGCGCGTC
>NW_026267295.1:494327-497828 GCF_000697945.3 Frankliniella occidentalis | reverse complement strand
CCCCCCAATCCCTTTTTACTAGGGCGAACAAATTCAAACAGTCTATACTGAACTACTATCCGCCTTCACAAAGCGCTCTCGGTTGGGCTGGGGAGTGGCGTGGCGGGGAACGAGGCGTTGGGGCTTACTAGAATGAATGGCGTGTGAGTCATTGTGCGGGGAGGCGAGTGTGTGTGTGCGCGCGCGCGTGTTCCTTGCGGTTCGGTAATGGCTCCTCCCCTATCGATCAGGGCGCGCGGGGGAGACGGGAGGGAGGGCCCCACGGGGCGGGAGAGCAGATCGCACCGAAATAGGCCCCCGACGGCGGCCGAGGTGGTGCGCGCTCCTGTGTGCGTGTGCTCGCGTCGTGATGTGGCGCGGAGTAGCGGCGCGCAGTTCTAGTCTAGTAGTAGCGGAACCGTCTTCTGCTGCTGTGTAGCGTAGCCTACCTCTCTGATGTGCCCCGACATGACTTACCGTTTTACCTGACTCGGTTGGTGGTGGGGGGGGGGGGGTCTTGTAGCTGCCGCCGCCGCCAGGAGGGAAGGAGAGAGATTTGGCTCCTAGTCGGCGGCACAATTTGAAAAGCGTCACGAGCAGAGGGAATTAGCCGTTGCGCGCGGGCTCTGCGCGGGGCTCCGCGGGGCGGGGGTGTCGGCGGGTCCCTTTGACGGGGACCACCGCCGCCGCAGAAAATCTAGCAGCAAGCAAGCAACTGCAACAGCCGGGCTGAATCACGATCATCACGATGGTGACTGTGGCCACCGTGAGCGCGCCGAGCTTCTCGTCCGAGCTGGCTGGCGCCTTACCTTGTTGGTCGCGCCCCGCGGCGCCGTGGTGGTTGGTTGCTTCTGTTGTAGCGTAGCGCCGCGTATTGCCCCCAGCTGAAAAACAAAGCTTTTAAGGATGATCGCGCCGAGTGGACACGCCGCCAAAGGGAAACACGCCGTCAGCGTCAAACAACTCTTTTCTCTTCTAAAGAGGCCCGGCGCTGCCCCTGCCCTACAACGCCACACCACGCCACGCCCCGCCACGCCCCACTCCCTTGCCACGCCAGGTGCAGCAGCAGCATGCTGCTGGCCGCAACCACTCGCACTGCATCACGCGGACACACACAGTTTTATTCCAGTGAGGAGGAGGTTCAGAAACGATTGGAACCTGTTTTGTGTGGTTGATATGTTGTTGGTGTACCCATGTCTCCAACCGGCACTCTTCTCTTTCTGTTTCCAGGTGAGTTGCTGCCGGGTCTCCCGCGTGCTGCCCGTGAGTGCCCTGCTGTTTGTCGTCCTCTCCACGTCATAATGTGCGTGCGGATGGCGTTATGGGCCGGATGATTTGTACCGGCGGGGCACGCCATCGGGTGGGGCGGGGCGGGGCAGGGCGGGGGGCGCGGGCTTCATCGCGCTCCGCACTCGTCTCAATCCGTCAGCCCCGGCCGCCGTGCCCCGGCGCGACAGACAGGCCAGACCGACCGCGGCACGGCACAAGCCGCCGCCACCTCCAAACTGGTTCCGCCAAGCGGCAAAGTCTTTTTGAGAAAAAATTGAAAGGGGGAAATGAACAGAACAAATAAAAAGCAAGGCATACGTGAACAAGCGGGGTATGTCGTCGAATAAGAGGTGAAGTGGCGGATGAAAAAGAAAGAGGACTCCTCCTCCTCCTCCCCCCTCCCCTTTCTCCCTCGCGGTCGCGTGTGAGCGCCACGCCCCGCCACGATCGCTGAATGGATTGGACTGCATATCGCGGTGCAGGGGGGCCCCGCCGCTGCCGCGCCCCCGCCCCGCCTGGGCCCCTTCGCTCGGCTCACCGGGGCCCCGCCCCGCCCCGCGCCTAGGTTTAAATTTAGACATAAAAATCCCTTTCTCGTGCGCGCGCGCACTACGGGGCAGGGAAAAGCATTCCGTTGCTGATTTCCCCCCCGACCGCCGCCGCCCCCTCTTTTCCTATATTCGCACGGCGTGTGCGTGCGACGCGCATGCTGATGCTCCGTCCTTTTCACTTCCGCACCTCGTGCCCCCCATCCCCCACGGCTCTTCCCGCCCCTGCTCCTCTATAAGCGATTTGCGTCGCCCCTATATGATGCTTTTCTTCTTGCCGACAGCGGCAGTGCGGCGTGTGTGCTGGTGTTGGCCTCTCTCGGGTAGAAGTCCCCCATCCCCATCCATAGGACTCTACTACTCTAGGGGACCGAACGCGCCGCCCGCGGGTCATTCCGATCGCCCCTCAATGAGTTCATCTTCCCTCCCTCTTCTGCTGCACCCAACACAGTAAAAATCTTGCGATGCAATCGTCAAAGTTCTTCGTGATTTCGAAGCATGCTGTTAATTTTCTTGCAAAGTCTGCCTGCGCCTGCTTTTGTAGCCTTCATAGCAATCGCATGTCAGATGGCTTAGTATTTGCAGCTTGCAAATCCTCGCTTCGCAAAAATGGCAAAGGAGTGTTTCGTAGTGGCGGCGGGCAGGTAATTGCAGGGCGGAGGCATGAGGAGGCGCCGCCGCGAGCCGCCGGGTGCAGCGCGCGCGCCGGAGAAAAGGAGGTGGGGTCAATTTATTTTGCCCCCCGCCCCCACCCCTACCCTCTTTCTAAGCGAGCCCGTCGGGACGCCGCGGGACGCGCGCGCTTGGTTCGAGTGTCAGCCCCCGCGAGGGGGTCGTCGGGCCCCTCCCGCCCTACCCTTCTCCCTCTCTACCTCCCTCCGCTGCGCACTGCAGCTGCGACGTCGGATTTCCACTCGGAGGAAAGTGCCTTTGACAGTTCGTCGCCCCGCGCCTCGCCCCCTCCTCCACGTCGCTCCTCCGCTTCGAGTTCCATCATCCAGGGGGTGCTGCTCGCCCTCCGCGGCCCCGCCCGCCACCTGAGCGCCGACGCGTCCCCGCGCCCTTCCCGCATGCTGCACTTTCACGTCGCAATCGCAACCTTCTCGATACACACCCGAAAAAGACAAAGGAAAGAAAAGCGCCATTTAGATGCTGTCGTCCTGGCAGCCTACCTCCTCCCACGCCTGGCTGGAGCAGGCGCAACACGCTAACCTTTGCAGCTGATAAGAGGATTGCCCCCCCCCCCCCCCCCCCCCCCCCCCCCCCCCCCCCCCCCCCCCCCCCCCCCGCCCCGCCCCGCTCGACCCTCGGCTTGCCACCGCCATTTTCGGAATATAGTTTTTCCGCGGTGTCCTACCGGCGCGCCCGCTGAATTAAACATACTCTTTGCGTACGCGACCGTTTCCACGTCTCAGTGTGTCGCGTTTCGCCGGACTACAAGTTTAGAAGAGGGGTGAATTCAATGGGTACTTCATTCTCTCCCCCCTTTTAAACTCAGAAATAATAAGGGAAAATTGAGGAAAATAAGAAAAAATCAGAAAATATAAAGATATAACAGAGAAATCTGTGTACGCTTGTATTTATAGTGAAGGACTCCTCGGATGCATCTTTCACTGTTAGTCCGGTGGTAGGAAAAATCCGACCCTATGCTAGTATACATCCACGACCCTGGTTGGGTCGGTTTTTCCCGACCCACAAATATCCG
>NW_026267295.1:479246-487892 GCF_000697945.3 Frankliniella occidentalis | reverse complement strand
CCGCCGGCGCTGCGCAGCAGCCCCAGAAGCGCGGGTGCCTGCGGGAGCCGAGTGCGGGCCTTTAATTTATGGACAAGCCCTCCTCCCCCCCCCCTTTTTTTTGGCGTGGCGGGACCGGGCGGGACGCGGGGCCCAGACCCGTCCGTAGGGGCCAGAGGCCGCCAAAACCTCCCTTACTCTTGCGCGCCGCGGCGACCGATTTCTCTCTCGGGCAAATCGTTTTTTCTCCCCCACCACCACCCCCCCCACACCCTCACACCGTGCGCGGCGGGCCTCCCCCTACTCCCCCCACCTCGTGATAGATTGCAACCGGGATGTTTTTGGAGCAGCAGAGCAGTTGGTCTGGCCGGGTTTACACGCGCCAGGGCCGGATCCCTTTCCCGTATCAATCAGGTCGCCGACGCCACCCTCATCCTCTCCGACGCCGTGTGTGGGCCCACCTCTCGCACCCCGTCACTCTCTTTCTCTCTTACCGGTTCTGGTTCGAGCCCTATAAGAGGGAGAAAAGGATTAGTCAGGGGGCTTCTTTTTTAGCCTCGCGCGTCGCGGCCAGACACAGAGGACGGCACGACAACGACGAAATCCGTTGAGTGCTTTCTGCTCTCTGAGCTCTCCTCCTCCTCCCGAGTGGGGAGGAGCAGCCAGCGACCCCCTGTCCGCGTCCTGTCGCCTGCCGGAGCGTCCTGCACGTCCCTGCTGTTGTGCGTCCTGCGGGGTCCTAAGTGGCGGGGCGGGGCGGCTCGCCAGCAGGCCGACCGGATCGATACGGCGGCCGGCGAGGCGAACGAACGCCGTGCGGCCCTCCGCGTGTTGCTCGTGCTGCTCGCTCTGCTCGTCCTGCTCGCCCTGCAGGCAGGTGGGGTGGCCGCTCACAGTCCAGCCGCCCAGCCCACGAGATGTAATTTTGTCGCAGGGTTTCAATTAAGGCTGCTCTGGTGATTTCTCGCGGACTCGGCGAATCTACCCGGGAGTGTAGTTGCTCACCTCTCGGCTCCTCTCTTCGCCTCTGTGCGCCGCTCGCACACCACCCAGCGGGTCTCACGCGGTTTCCGTTTCCGCGCGGAGGAGGACGCAACACGCCGGCTGCTGCTGCTGCTCATGCTGCTGCTCGGCAGGGCCTACCTCATATTGCCTCGATAAAACGGCCGTCTTTATGTGACGCGGCGCCGAGCGGGCCGGGGGCGGCGTAAAGCCCCTGTGCTTGCTGGGCCGGGGGGGGGGGGAATGGGGAGAGAAATGTAGGGAAATCCACGAGAAAACCGGAGGGGGAGTAGGGGTAGGGGGGTTCCAGGAGGCCTGAACTGCTGGAATTCTGCGCACGGTGCGCGGGTCCCGTCCATTTCCTAGCACTTATTTTCCTGGCCTGCTGGTGCCCGGTGTTGATGGGTATGGTGGGGCAGGAAAGAAAGGTGTTCGGAGCGAAGGTGCGTGGTGCGTAGCAGCGCCGCAGAGAAGCACTCCCACTCCTGGGAGGAGCCGAGGACGCGTATACGTACCTACCTCTGAATGAATCGATGAGTGTTGCCGCCGCGCTGTTCCTGGTGGGTAGGACAGAGAGGGGAGGAGGGCGTGTGGAGACTGGACACCGGATGGGCCGGCTGCGGTGTCACTGCGCGGTCACTACATACTACTGGACAGGTCGCGGCGCCGCTGCCGGGGCGGAGCAGAGCCCGGGCAGAGCCGAGCGGGGCGCGTCCGTAAACTGTACGAAAAGGTCGCACGGAGAGAGAACCCCGCTCGCCTCTGCCACTTTATAGATGACAAAGTTCAGCGCGACGAATAACTTTTATTCGTTCCGCCCGCGTTATTTTATTCCTCCTGTCGTGGCCGGCCCCATAAGTCGCCCGTC
The DNA here is from genome assembly GCF_000697945.3 of Frankliniella occidentalis. Taxonomy (NCBI): domain Eukaryota; kingdom Metazoa; phylum Arthropoda; class Insecta; order Thysanoptera; family Thripidae; genus Frankliniella; species Frankliniella occidentalis. The sequence continues at coordinate 486,043 of NW_026267295.1, read as the reverse complement.
CGGCCGCAGCCGCCTCGGTTGTTAAGCCCTGGTCGCTTCCCACGCTCGCACCGGCGTCGTCGGTGTCGAGTTACCGAAAATCTCCATCAAATCCGAATCATCCGCGAATCCTGCTGGCCGGTCCCGATGCGCGGTCGCGTTGAGCAGGCGGCCGAGTTGTTCTGCCCGAGTCGTCTGGTCGCGGTTCGGTCCCCGCCCCGCGCCCCACCGCTGCTTTTTCGCAGTCGCCTGGCCGCGGCCGCGTCACGTTCCCGCGCCGGTTGCCGCGCGACCGCGCGTGGGTTTCTCGCTCTGCCGTTCTTGTCTGCGCGGCGCGGCGGCGCGGCACGCCTCCCCCGTCTCATTCTCTCTGCTGCGACAAATTTGGCGTCGACGCCGTGCCTCGCCGCGCCCGTCGCGCGGCCAGTTTACGGTCCTGGCTGTTGCCGCTGCTTGCTTTGGGCCGCGTCTGAAAGCGATTTGGCAGCGGCCGTGGCCCGGCAAGCCCGCCGCTCGTAATATTCCGGTTCTGACGTTTCCTGCGCTGCCGGGCCCCGGGCCGGGCACAGTGCTGTACTGTGTTGGGGAGCGCCGGTCCCGGGTGGGGACTCGAACCCGCGCCCAGAGGCCTCCGGGCGGACTCAACTCACACACGGCTGCTTGTTGGGGGGCACGGACACGGCGCGCAGGAGGACTCGACCGACCGGGACCAAGCCGTAGTAGCCCCCGGACGTATGGGAATCACGTCCGATATGGGATGGGGTGCCCGCGGGGTTGCTCCACCACGGGCGCCCGCCCACACCGGCTAGCACCACTGTGCGTCTGTCCGCCGCGCTGGACTCCTCCTCGGGGCGCTTTCTGGACTCGCCCCCTGCTCCTCCCCGTTCCGCCCCCAGCTGCCGCCCGCCCCGCCGCCGCGATCCTCCCCTCAGCATTACATTAAAAGCACCGGGCGGCCCCTTTGGGGTGGCCGGGCCTTGCTGCCGCGCGGCATAGGGGTGCGTTTTGCTGGGGGGCCTCACCGCCGCCCTTGTGCTGCGCTCGCACGCCCCGCCACGCCCGCATACCGGGCGGCGGCAGACTGAAGGCAGCCGAGCGCGCGAGCCCTTGATTGCCTATAGATCTCGAATGTGCTCCGTTGACGGCGATGTTCGGCAGCTTGGAAATCCATCGCGATCTAGTGTGGAAGTAAAAATATTGAAACGTGAGATTCGATCTGCCCCCTGTGAGATTTGAACTCACGACCCCTGGTTTACAAGACCAGTGCTCTAACCCCTGAGCTAAGGAGGCGCGCTGGGCGGGCGGCGGCCGCCGGCTGACGCGCTGGGGCCCGGGCCCGGGGCCGCGCCCGCCCGCCCGACGCGAGCTTATCGCTGTGCTCGGGCGCCGCGCGCGTCTGGCCCTTCCGCATTATCAATCGGTATTTCTCTTCCTCTGGCGTCCATTCCTGCTAGCGATCGGTTTTATTCCGAGTGGAGCCTGCGCTGGGCCGGGCTGGGCCTCGGCTCCATGTTTATCCAGCAGAGCTCGACTGGCCCGCCGGTTTGTTTACTCTGCCCCGGGAGGAGGTGTGAAGCGTGATCATGGTCGTCTGTGAGAGGAGGAGGGGGCAGGGCGCTCCCTCGATGCCCTTCTAGAAAGAATGGATAGACTTCTCTCCCTCGAAGTATTTTAAGCTATTTTAGATTTTCTCGGTAACTGTAGGGGGGAAGGTGTGGCAGGTAGGGGAGCTTGGCAAACACGTGAGATTTTTATTTCTTGAAAACGTTTGAGGCCAACTTCAGTCTGTTCGTGTAAATGACCATGCATGAACCTCTTGTTTGACAGTTTGCTGCGACCGCACGCTCCGGTGACATAACATCTCAATTGCCGAGATTTACGCGTTTTTAATTGTGGTCGTAAAATGGTGCGGCGCACCCAGTTATAGTCGTGCCACGCACCCAAGGCGGCCTGGAGGGGGAAGGAAGGGGTGAGGGGAGAGAGAGAGAGGGAGGGTGGGGAGCATGGGTGGGGTCCGGCGGCGCGGCGTGGCCTGGCGTGGTCACGACAATGGTGACAAATTGCGTCATCGTTAACACTTTATATCGATGGATGAACTCTCTCTTGATGTAGTATACTGCGTGCCCGCCCGGGCCGTGAGCCGCGTGTCGCGTTGAGCGCGGATATTTGAAAGGGTTAGAGGGTGACGCGCCCCTCTCCGCTCCCCTCCCCTGAATCCATTCCTCCCTGTCGCAGGCACCAGGTGCTCCACGTCGCCGCTGCTGCGACCTCCCTCCCCCTCTCCTCACCCCTTCTCTCCTCCGCCAACTAGATGCGGTGCTACTGCGTGTGCGTCGTGTGTGTGTGTGTGTGTGTGTGTGTGTGTGTGTGTGTGTGTGTGCATAAATCGTCCCTTCCATGTCGCCAACCGCTCTGCTCCTAACACGTGACGCCCCTTCCCCCTCTCCCCTTCCCCCCCTGTGCGTGCGAATAACTAAACGCAGTTCGAGTTTTGCCAACTCTCCGCATCTGTCGGCGGCCTGCTGCCCCCCGCGCTGCGCTATAGTGTTACCCCGTTCACACCCTCCCGCCCGCTCGCCGCCACCTGCTGACCGGTCGCTGCCCCGGGAGGGGAGGGGACGGGGCACTTCCGGAGGAAGCCTTGCAAATGAGACCGGCGCGGCCGCTGCCCACCGCCCCCGCCGCCCCTCGCCGCCCCAGAGGGTGGGCGTCAGAAGGCTGGCTCACCTCAATTGGCGGCCGCTTCTGTCTGTCAGCCTGAGGGTGGTGTGGGGTGGAAGCGGGGGCCCCGGGCCGGAGGGACCTCCTTTGCCCCCCTTTGACCCTGCCCCACCGATCACCACCTCCCCCGCGCTCTTCATGTCCGGGGACGAACGGAAAAGAGGTTGGAGGAAGAGGGGGGGGGGTGACGAGGCGGGAGTAGCACTGTCGTCCTCTCGCGGCGCGGCGGCGGCGCTTTCAATCTGACTTGCCGCCGTCACTCCAGCAGCAGCCAGCGGCGACGAGCAGCACGGCTGATGGACAACTCTGCGCGACATGCTCTCTGTCTCCCTCGCTCTCGCTTAGCTCTCGCTGCGACGTGACGTGATCGGGTGACTCGCTCGCTCCCGGTGCCGCCCCTCCCTCCGTCCCCCGTCTGGCCGCTGCGCCGCGCCACTCCACGTCGGGCCAGGCGCGCCCTCTATTGACCAGGGGTTGCCAAGTTTCACAGCATCCAGAGAGAGAGAGGGAGGGACGGGGGAGACGGGCGGGGGAAGGGGGGTGGGCGAGCGGGGGTGAAATCAGAGGGAATGCGCCGGCGGGTCCGCAGGGACCGAGGGCTGGCTGGACCGGAGGGTGGACGCGGCGCGCAGGGGCGGAGGGCGGCGGAGGGGCCTGAATGCGACACCAGCCAGCGGGACTTGGCGGTGCGAGGCTGGCTGGCTACCCCATCAGTCCCCCGCGAGGGCGCTCCTCGCCCCGTTCCCTGCTGCGTTACTTTTATTTATTGCTCCATTAAAATGGGCGCCTAGTGAATGGAAAGTAGTATACTACACTTTTGGCGACTCTGAATATGCGTTCACGCCTTTCGGTTGATGTGCGTCACTTGTGGGTGCTTTTTCGTGTGCGTGCGGTGCGGGCGCGGGCTGGCGCGTGGCTGCATGGGCGCGGCCGGGGCGGGGCGGGGCGCGCTGCACACCGGGTGCGCCCACCGCGACCGCGCCTCTATTGTCTGGCCATGCAGATGAGCGACGGGTAGCGGCGAGGGGCGGGCGACTTTGACGCGTCCTGAACGCTTTCCTAGGCAAGGCGAGCTGCGGGGAGGAGGGGGAGGACGAAGCTCCGCGGGACGGGACGGGACGGGAAGACAATCGAATGCAGGCCGCGGTGCGATCCGAACGTGGCGGGCGGGCGGGTGACAATTGGTCGAGTGGGTGAGCACGCCCGCCCCGCCGGCTGCCCGCACGTCACTCTGCGGCTGACGCTGACGGCCGACATCCTGCCGTGTGTTTAGGCCCGACGAGTCATATGTGTGTGTGTGTAGCGTATATTGTATTCGTGCGTTTGCACGACGCGTGGCACGTGTGATAAAGACGTGTCGAGGAAAATACTACAAAATAAATCAATCTTCAACCCCTCCGACCTGTTTGCGCGGCCTTTTCCTTTTGGCGCCTCTCCGCGTCGTCGTCCCCAATACGTACGTTCGCGAGTGCGTGCGCGCGGGGGAGAGGCCTCCAACGGCAGCCTTCTTCACCTGTATGAGGCGCGATTGCCAGAATCAGGAGGGCCTCCCCGCCCTCCCGGCCACGTACGGGGGAGCGGCGCGCATGCCAAAAGGGGCCCAGGGCGCGCCGCTGCCTCTTCTGCTGCCTCCCCTGTGTCTGCCTCCGCATGCGCCTCACCATGCTCCGGCCTGGGTCGGGCCCACCGGCTGGGGGCTGGCTCTATTTGCTCTTTCTGTAGATTCATTAGGGCGTTGTTTTCTCCCCCTCGCTCCGCTCCGGGCCATGACATGCGCTGCACGTTGGGGGCGGCGGCGCGGCGGCGGGTTCAGTTTCACCTCATGGCCGCACCCGACCCCTAGACTAGACAGAGACCCGGCGGCCTGACCCGCGGCACTGCTGCGCGGCGCCCATGAGGAGGAGCTCGCCTCTGGCCTGCCTGGGGCCGTGAGGCGCCATGAGGGGTCGCGGGGGGACAATGACTCAGGGCCGCGCCACGCCGCCACATGCCATTCCGGGCGCCATGAGGGGAGAGGGGCTCATGGGTGTGCCATGCCTCCCTCCTCCCCTCCCCCTCCCGCCCTGTGCTATGCCTTTTGTCTCTCCCGCTCTTCATTTTTCTCCCTTAGCGCGCGGCCCCGGTCCCGGCTGGCCGCGCCCGCACCCCTTCCCTCCCCTCCCCTCCCCTCCTCTCCCGGCGAGGATTAGAGAGCCGGAGGGATGTCCTGCCGGCCCGGCGGTGGCGGCGGGTGGATGAATGACAATCACGATTCGCTTGCGGGTGTCTGTCTGGCGCGCTCTGCGCAGCGGCGCGTGGTCAACTGCGGGCATGGCCTGGGCGCCTCGCTCGTACTTGGTCAACTGCGGGCAAAGCCCCTTTTGACAGCTGGTTCCGGGAAGCCCAGGGCGCCCGGAGTGCCGACTGCGGGCACGGGAGTGCTGGGTTGCCTACCCCGCCGGCGCTCTCTGCCGCTCCCCGCACTCAGCCTGCCGGAGTTCCGACGGACACTGAGTGCACTCGCGTCATTAGCGACACTACTTAATACGTTCCTTGCGGCATGACCACTATGTGGTCACGCTCCCTATGTAAAATCATACGCACTAAAAATGAGCAGCACGGAATGTGTTAATTCCTGAAGTCAGGGGTCGTGGTCCTATGACAGCGTTGCGCGGAGCGATAGCGAAGCATTAACCATTACTGATTTTATGTGTTGTTAGTGTGGTTTGCTTCTTATTATTTCAAATAGACACTTCGATGCACAGATAATAGTCTAATATTATCATTATTAATTAACTGTATTTAGTTAGGTTTGTTAGTTTTGGTTTGCTTCTTTTTATTTTCAAAGAAACACTCAGTTGCATACACTGGTAAAGTAAGTGTGCAGAATTTGCACACCAACGTGTGCAAGTTATAACCTTGCACATTACGTTAGGACTCGCTAGTCGCGGCGCAAGTATGACCGAGAGCGGCGGAGAGCGCCGGCGGGGTAGGCAACCCAGCACTCCCGTGCCCGCAGTCGGCACTCTGGGCAAGCCTGCGGGCGGGGCTCGGCCTCCCGGAACCCTCGTCAAAAGAGGCTTTGCCCGCAGTTGACCAAGTACGAGCGAGGGGCCCAGGCCATGCCCGCAGTTGACACAACGCCCTGCGCAGCGCGGCCGGGTACAATCCCTCTCCCGCATAATGGAAGCAAATATGCAGACAAATGGCTGTCGTCAGTGCGCGGTAATGAAGTGCACGACGGAGGCCACATGTGCAGGTCCTGGTGCGGGTCGGGGTTGGGGAGGACGGCGCCCCTGCACACGGCTGCACTCTCCCGCCGCCGCCGCCGCGCCTCGCGCCCATACCTATACGCACGACAGCCTCGCACACCCCCGCGCCCACCTGCCTCACGGCGTTTGCACACCCGTAGCAGAGGCACGCCCGCGCCGCGGACGGGACGAGAAATATCGATTCCCGTCACGATCGCAGGTTCGAATCTCCGACCGGCTCGGAAATTGGATTTGTTTCCCCCCGCCCGCCTGCCTGCCTGCCTCCAGCCATGCTCCTGCCCGGCGCGGACGCACGTCATGTCCCCGGCCCCCGCGGGGAAGTGGCCCCCGGCGGACTGACTGGGGCGGCCGGCCAACTCGCAGCCCGCTGGTGCGTCGCGGTGCGTCCGTCCGCCCGTCCGCCCGTCACTTTGCCCGTGACACTTGTCACACGGCAGGTTTGACACGTCCTGGAGGGGCCGTCGTCGTGCCCTGCCCGCGCCGCTGTGCGTCGGGCCCTGCCCTGCTCGACCCACACCCGCCCTCACCCGAGCCGGCGGCGCGGCGGGAAGTGCGCAGTTTGCGACCCCACCCGGGGCGCGGCGGGGCGGGGCGGACTGGGACACCCGAGGGACGCCCCGCGGCGACGGCGGCCACCTCGCGGCCACCTCCACCCGCATGCGAGCTTCCCCGCTGCGCGTGGTCACCGAGTGTGAGAAACTCGACAGCCGCGTCCTGCCGCGGTCTAATCGCTCGGCCGAAGGGGTTGGTGCCGGCCTGCTGGCCGTAATGAAATCAGCAGTGCCCTGCCCCGCCTTGCCCCGCCTTGCCCCGCCTTGCCCCGCCTTGCCCCGCCTCGCCCCGCCT
>NW_026267295.1:458166-479089 GCF_000697945.3 Frankliniella occidentalis | reverse complement strand
GGGGGGCAGGAGGGCTGAGAATTAGAATTGACAGACCCCGGGCCTGGCCGGGGCCGACGCGCCGTGGGGTGCGGTGCGGGGCACGTCGGGCGTCGACCACTGATTTAGTCGTGATTCAGCGTCGGTCTGGAGCCGAGCGGTCGGCGACGTGAGGCCGGGGCGAACAGAGGTTATCCCTCAACGGCAGCCCAGACTGTGCGGCTCTCACGCGAGTGTGTATGAGTGTTGAGTCTCGGGGGCGGCCGCGCGCGGAGAGCACGTTTTATAGCCTGCTGCTGCGGCCAGTCTCTGCCCCGCCCCGCAGTCGCTAAAGCCCGGCATTTGGCCAATGCCCGCCCCCTCTCTGCCCCAACCCCCTCCGAGTGGGACCGACCGGACGACACGGGCGTCCTGTTGTTGGTGGCAGATTGCCCCCCTCGCTCGGGGTTACGACCATCCCTCCTCCGCCAGGTCTGGAAGTGCGCGACGTGCATGACCTCGGCGCGGGTGCAGAGTGGCCCCGCCCCGAGACGGGACGGGTGTTTCAGAGTCCCGCCCCTCACGATTCGACCCCGACTCCTGCCTGAGACGGCTGAGTTTGGCGCTTTGTGAGAGCCCCCCTCTTGCCCCTGCAGTGCAGCGCATGTTAGGCACGATCGCACGTTCGGCTTCGAAGTGCGCCGTCGCCAAGCTCGACTTTTTTCTTTGCGCCATTTACTAACCACCCACCTCGTTTGTTGCAGGTAGTCAGCATGCTGCTGCACTTGTTGGCGCTGCTGGCGGCGCTCAACGCCGTGCTCGCGGACAAGGGCCTCGGGGGGCTGGGCGGCCTCGGAGGCCCCCACCCCGGGCCGCATCCGGGCCTCAGCCCCGCCGGTGGCGTGGGCTCGGCGTCGGCCGCCCTGGGCCGCTGCGAGGAGATCACCATCCCCATGTGCCGCGGCATCGGCTACAACCTGACGTCCATGCCCAATGAGCTGAACCACGACACGCAGGTGAGTCTTGAATGGTGCTTTATGTCACCAGGTGGCTGAAAACCCGTTCAATTTTGTCGATATTGCACCGCCGCCATACGGCCCCGAGCGTGTAGGCAACCCATGCACACGCGTGCATGCGGTGCAGTATAACTACGAAGGCTGACTACAGTTTTCAGCGGTCTAAACGCACAATGCCAACCTCTAACTGTTTTCGCCTTGTTGCATTATTAGGACGAGGCTGGCCTCGAGGTGCACCAGTTCTGGCCGCTGGTGGAGATCAAGTGCTCGGAGGACCTCAAGTTCTTCCTGTGCTCGCTGTACGCGCCCATCTGCATCCCGGACTACCCGCAGCCGCTGCCCGCGTGCCGCTCGGTGTGCGAGCGCGCCAAGGACGGCTGCCAGCCGCTCATGCAGCAGTACGGCTTCCAGTGGCCCGAGCGCATGAACTGCGACAAGCTGCCCGTGCACGGCGACCACGACAACCTGTGCATGCAGCCGGACAACCAGCCCGGGCCGGAGATGGGCGGTATGCCCGGGCACGGGCCGGGCGGCGGCGGCAGGCACCCGGGCCCCACCAAGAGGCCGCCCTCGGGCAGCCTGTTCCCCACGGCTACGCCCAAGTGCAAGCCCGGCAAGAACGGCAAGGGTTGCGACCGAGGAGGCGCGAGCCATGCGCCCACCGGACGGGAACGAGAATGCCCCTGCAGGTAATTGCCGGTGCTATACCCACACACTATTTGCAGTTGTCCATGGAATTTTACGACCAATTTGTAGTGACGTGGTGACTCAACTCGCTCCATGTATTCTTCCAACAGGTGTAGACACCCGCTTGTACCTCTGGAGCGAAACTCGACGTGGTACAACCGCAACATCAGCGTGGCCGAGGTGGAGAACTGCGCCTTCCCGTGCCGGGGCGTTTTCTTCTCGCAGGAGGAGAAGGACTTCGCCGAGGTTTGGATCTCGCTGTGGTCCGGTCTGTGCGCACTGTCCACGTTCATGACCATCACGACGTTCCTCATCGACCGGCAGCGCTTCAAGTACCCCGAAAGGCCCATTGTCTTCTTATCTGGCTGCTACCTCATGGTGAGTTTCGTCTCTAGCGGGGACGCTATGTCATTCCGGTTGTAAAGTGTGACTCGTTTTCTTAAATGTCATTTTCCTTTCTGCAGGTGAGCGTGGGCTACTTGATCCGCGTGGGACTTGGCCACGACGAGGTGGCGTGCGAAGGCGGCATGATCCGGTACAGCGCGCACGCGCACGGCCCTCACGCCCACAGCCAGGGCCAGGGCCCCGTGGCGTGCACCATCGTCTTCCTGCTCGTGTACTACTTCGGCATGGCCTCCTCCATCTGGTGGGTGGTGCTGACGCTGACGTGGTTCCTGGCCGCGGGTCTCAAGTGGGGCAACGAGGCCATCGCCGGCTACTCGCAGTACTTCCACTTGGCGGCCTGGCTGGTGCCGACGGTCCAGACGGTGGCTGTGCTCGTGATGGCCGCGGTCGACGGGGACCCCGTCGCCGGCATCTGCTACGTGGGCAACCAGAACGCCGACAACCTGCGCGTGTTCGTGCTGCTGCCGCTGCTGCTCTACCTGCTGCTCGGGCTGTCCTTCTTGGTCGGCGGCTTCGTGTCGCTCTTCCGCATCAGAAGCGTCATCAAGCAGCAGGGCGGCATGGGCGGCCGCAGCAAGGCCTACAAGCTGGAGAAGCTCATGATCCGCATCGGCATCTTCAGCGTGCTGTACGCCGTGCCCGCCACCATCGTCATCGGCTGCCACCTGTACGAGAGCTCGCTCTTCGGGGACTGGATGAAGCCGCTCACGTGCCAGTGCGGCGCGACCCCGGCCACGCCACAGCGTCCGCTGTACTCGGTGCTCATGCTCAAGTACTTCATGGCGCTGGCGGTGGGCATCACCTCGGGCGTCTGGATCTGGTCCGGCAAGACTCTGGACTCGTGGCGTCGCCTATGGGCGCGGTTGTGCGGGCGGCGGCCGCTCGGCGGCCCCGGGGGCGGCGCGGGCTGCGGGGGCAGCGTGCTGATCGCCAAGCCTCACCACCCGCACTCGCACCCCCATCTGCTGCCCATGCCGCTGCCGCCGCACTCCACGGGCGTGGGCTCCTCGCTGCTGAGCGCGCCCAGCCTGCACGTCAACCCCCACGGCAGCCACGGGATGGGCCTCGGAGGCCTCGGCCACGGCGCCCCCAGCGTGCAGAGCTCGCTGTACCTCAAGCAGCAGCCGCTGAGCCACGTATGACAGAGGCAAAGCCCCGAGGGGCCCGAGACCGACGAGGTCGACGACGAGCCTGACCAGGTTCGCCACGCTCCAGCCGGTGGCCAGGGCCACCTCCGGGGACCTCTCAGCAACTACGGGCCCATCTAAGTGCGACGCGGCGCAGTGCAGTGCTGTGTGACGCTCGAAGTGTAAACGTGTTGGTGCTAGTCAATTGACGATGTGGACGCAGAGGGTGGGCAGTGCGGGGAACTGAGGATGATCCATAGAAGTATAGGATAGGGCTGGGGACTTGAGACGGTCGCGTCTTCCCACGTACTCACTTTCGGTACTCGTGGAAGATCGACAAACTGACAAAGGTCTCCGTCCATATTACGTCCAACTTATTTTAAAACTTACTTCAGTTCCTCTCACTGTCGCCGAGAGTCAACCTTAAGTTTGTATGTGTGTGTCTTTGTTTAAATGCGTGAGTGAGTGAGTGTGTGAAATTATGAGTGGATACGGTGGTCGTGGGTCGAAAATAGCAATTGTGCCATTGTCCTCTTTACTGCCAAAGCATTAGCGGTGGCTGTGTTTCAGATTTGCCATCCTGTTCTAGGTCAAACATATTCTGCGAAATATGAAAGTTTACTTCATTCTTGTACTATTATTTTTCAAACGTCATGAAATGGCATAGACTGTGCTAAACAATGTACTGATTAAAGTTTAGCCTTAATCATAGTCGTCATAGTCACCCACTGTTTGTGATGACTTGATCCACAACATATGTACAAATGTAACTTCATGAAATCATTTTAGTTCTAGTTTTACTAACTATTGTACAAATTCTAGTAATGAAATCAATGTCAAATACAACCTAAAGAACAACAAGTAAATCACTTGTAGTTATGATCAATTGATTTTTTTTTCTTTATAGCCCTTTTGTTTTTGTTTTTGTTTCAAAGAGTGTATTTTGTACATATATAGAAAATATCTATACAGAGGAATTTACTCCAATTTACTTCCCCCTTTTGTTTTTACTGTTCGGCACAATTTCTTGTTTCCTCAAAAAGCAGAAGGAACTTCGATCTCCAATACTTGTTGACGAGTTTTTTCTGACCATTTTATTATGACCATTCCCTATCTATATGATCCAGAGGTTTAGTTTTCTGTGTTTCTTTGTGCAGAATTTGTTAAAAGAAATGTTGAACTATTTCTAGTAGAATACCATCTAGCTCCTAGATTTGCAAATGGTCTTACTCCTAGATGTGCTTCCTTGTGATTTAAAAAAAATCCTAATAACCCAATATTTGTAAAATGTGTCATTAGTCGTATTATTTTCAATTTTCAACTGATGAACTGAATATCTTTTAAAATCAATCGTTGTTTATGATTGGTTAAGTGAAGTATTGCATTTTTATGTCTAGCCATTTGTTCAACTCATGTAGAAATGTTTATCTCTACACTTACTGACAATTCTTCATCCTGGTGTGGTATGATCTAATTTTACCTCACATCTTTCATTATCACTTGACTATAGTTAAATGTTAACCTAAACTGCCATCTGTTCTGATACATATTTTCTTGAACTCTGGATTTTTAATTGGATTGTTTCGAAAGAGAGGTGTAATGAACTAATGCCTATCATACGTAATTTTGAGGATATGGTGGTTTAAATCTTAGATTTATTCCCTGTAAAAGTTGAGTTTTATGCTAAATTCATAGTATTAAACTGGTTAGTTTTAAACTCTTCCCTCTTTTCTGCCGTCTCACTAGAATCATACTTCTAGTCTCTCATGAATAAGATCTGTGACCATAGAGGTACATAATAAAAAGAGTGCATAGGATTTTCAGATTTCTTGGTACACTGGATGTTTAATCAATTGTAGAAAGCAGTATTCATTCTAGGGACATCCTGTTTTGATATACGTACTTATGTATAAAACCTCAAGTTCATGCATTTACATGTTTTCATAGCAAGCAATTGAGCTGTTGCAAAAATCCTTTTAGTATGTTTCACTTTGCTTGTTCCTTTTCTATTTGTATGTTCACATTCCTTAGCTTTTAACTGCAGTGTCTTAACAACAATCTCTAAAACTGCTATTCAACTTGTTGCTTGAAATGCTTTCAATAGTCTGTGATGTATTAAGCATGAACTATTTATTTTGTGATATTGATTCTCTTTGATTGTGCCATTTCCTTTTTCCTGCTTGAAGAACATATCAACATAGTCTTGTTGCTGGGTTGTTGAATCATTTTTTTTTTCTCAACTGCCCACTTCACTTCTTGTATCTTCTCTTTTTTGGTGTACCACTGCAATTTTTTTTTATTTTTTTTGCCAGTAATCCCATCACTTGCCGACCAACTGTATACGACTAGCTAAGCTGTACAGGATTGTTCTGTTTGTTATTTATAATGTTACTATTGAATCTTTCTGTTCAGGTAATTTCTAGTAGCAACCCTTACTAAATAAACAAAAAGCCTGATTATTAACAAAGCATTTCCTCTTTTATTTAGTATCTACTTACCCTACTTTTCCCTTACCTAATGTGTCTTACTGTGAACCAGACTAGGGGCCTGCAGGCAAGTATTCTTGAATCTTTCCTACATCAGTTTCAATTTGCCACAGCTGTATGACATTATGCTCAGTAAAAATACAAATGATGTGGTCTACACTGTTATTAGCAATGTATTTATTTTTCACACTTTGTCACACTTGTCTTGTTAAGTTTCCTTAAACCAGGACAAATATTTACAGCACAAGAGTCTCATTACACTACACCATGGGCTGAAATAAACTAACAAAATACAACAAAATGGGTTTCAATTTTATAAAAATATAACAAAATAAATACCTTAAAGGATGTTTAAGTAAACAATAGTAAGGTGGTGTATTCTTGTATTCAAGGTGGCTGTCTCCTTGCACGCAAAATACAACCAACCTAAAGCACAACTTAAATGGAAGAGCACCACAATTTAGAAGTAACAAAAAATAATGGGGTGTCCAAGAAAAACAACATAAAGATCAAAAACAGAAATCATTTACATATGATTACCAAGGTACTTGTATAGGACCAACCTATTTTTCAAGAATTCTGCAGAGTTATTAACCGAGACCCAACAACCAATGCATCGGTGAAAAACAACAAATGTAAACCAAAAATCAATCAAACAGGATATGTAGACTAGCCCCCCATCATCAAAACTCACACTGGCCATTTACTAGCATAAATTAGAATTCAATGAGGGAAAAAAACAGCAAGAGGCCCTAAGATCCTACTTAATTAATTTAGAATCTGCAAAGTGCATCAACAAAGATTGATGTAAAAGAAGTGTCTCTTATCTGAAATCAGCCTACATAATATTATTACGGTATCAATTTCAAAATTATTCTATACCAGACTAAGTATGAGATAACAGCCAAAATTTTGAGGAAAAAAGGAAGCAGCATCATAAGCTATCTAAAAACAAACAAAAAGATTGTAATACACTAAACCTGATGCTGTTGTGCTGTTTGGTCCATAGACAACTAAAGCTGGTTACAAATCGTTGCACATTGTGACAGTGACTAAATACTGAACACAAAAATCACAGATCAGACAATACATGTGATGTGTGGAATACTGACTAGTAGGAAGTGCACGTTCGCTTCTTGAAATAAGCATCAACAAGCCATTGTTTTAATCCACATACTTAAATACACGAACACAAAATCACATGTTGCACTGATTGACATATGTACTACACACATCTTGTGCTCTATGTAAGTATCGAGGCTTCTTTTAGCTCAAAGTAATTGTAAGTCTTATAACATTTCTATGTTTATCACTAAATTGACATCAAAACTAAGCATACAAATATAATTTGACATACAATATGACAGGCAGGCAGCAGCAGACTAACTGATCGTGTAAATACCATAAGCAGAAAAATCTTAACAATCTATAATAGAATCATCAAAGTGTCACACAGTATTAACATGACACAACTATAAAGGGTGTCATATTTACAAGATATAGCATAATTTAATATTGCTAGTAGAAGACAAATATGTAGAATAATTACCACGTGCAGACATGACATCAAATTCTCTAATTTCAATGGCAACTAACAATCTAAAAAGCCAAAAAAGACAGTATAGAAAAATAGTTGATGCAGCAAACATAAGCTTAGGGTTCAACTAAGTTTAAAGGTACATTTGGTGTTTAAGTTTTTTGTTTGGTGTTTAAGCTTTTGTCAATCTCAGTTTCCGAGTATTGACAATTACAACAAAGCACACCAAACACTAAAAGTTTGATATTCTTGACAAGAAGTCAGAAGAAGAGCCTCGGTTAAATTGTGCACACTAATTACTTTAAACAGTCATGAAGAAGGGCATAATTATAAGTAATTTTGTGACATTACAATAGATCACAGTTTAAAATCCCATAAATAACTTCTTGGATTGAGATCCAACATATCTGTAATTTCCATTGGCAAATTTCTTATTTGATGAAAGATACACTACTAAAAATGAATTTCATAAATCACAAATGTTGAATTAAGTAACTAACAGCCTACAAAAGAAAACAGGTTCTAAAGAACTGAATGTGTAAAGAGCGCACACACACGTACATCAACATTCTCATTGAGAGAAAAGCAATTAGACTTAAAATGAAAGATCCATCTTACATCATACAAAAGTCTGATCTTGCTGCACTTCAAATCCACTTTAGTCTCTAGTTCAATTAAAGCTCAGTAGACCTCAGTCTTTCCAGGCACTTACCTAATACAATACCCCTACCAGCCATTTATGTGCCTCACCTCCACTTTCCTTACTTGCAAGAAGCATATTAAAGTTTATGACTGAACAATGGGAAAAAAAAATCATTGCCAAGAATCATAAATACAAGCGGCTTTCACATGTTGTTCGTTCAGAGACCAGCCGGGACGGGAGGGAGGGCAAAACAAAAGAATAGGGGGCGGGGGGGGGGGGTAGACTTTGGCAGGCAAAGGGAGAGCTTCACAGAAAAATATCACCATTCCCTTAAACTACAGGCAGGGGGCCACAAGGGGATGAAATCAGCATTGATTCCAGACTCTACACACCACTAAAGCTACCTAAATATCAATTCATAAAATACTGACAATAGATATTAAATAAGGGACATTGAAGATACAAATTTTAGGAGCAAACAAAATTACTAGTATGAGTAAACAAGCAAGACAGTTCACTAAAACTTCAGCTCTGAAATCGGCTTGAAAGCCATTCTATGAAAAGATCACAGACAGATATATGACTACTCCAGACACACAAATAATTCACTAAAATACAGACGTAAGAAAGTTAATAAGTAAGCAAATTTTTAAAAATCACTATAAATACATAATAGAACTGCTATTGCTCTCTGCAAAACAAATCCTTCTCATTGGATATTCACAGTTAATGTTACATAGTTTATCTTCAAGAGAGGTACAATTTTCATACAGTAGTTTATCCATAAAAGCAAAAATCATTAGAACCATTTGATTTTCTCACATTTTGACTTCTAAACATACAAAGAAAATAAAACACATGTTGTTTCTTCACTTAAAATTTGCTAAAATCGTCCTCATTTTTCCCCTTTGCTTAGTCACAACAATACAACTATACTTGTGATATGAACAACAGTCATTCATTATGTATGCCATTTACACCCAAACAGAAAGACAAGGGGTCACAGTGCAAATAAATGCAAGAGCTGTGTGCCATTAAATTAATTATTCATGGGGAAGGTAAAATGACCAAAGTCATGAAACAAACTAGCTCACAGATAAAATTTGGGATTACACAATTAGATAGACAACACCCACTTCACGAGTAAATGGGTGCCAAAGTAGGTCAGTTTGAGACTATGCTCTTGGTAAAAGGCTTTACTGTAGTTTTCTATGTAAAAATAGTCATTGCTTTTTGACAAGTATTGTCACCACAGAGGGGCAACATCAATCAAAGAAGAAATATCTGCTCCTTTCTTCTGATATGCATTACATGAACCGAAAAAGGGTTAAATCTTACAACGTATTCAAGAAAGATACACCATAGTAAAAAATAATTAAGCAAATCTTCAAAAAACTCATTATTATCCAAAGTTCCCTACTGTTGATTTAAGGAAATTATTGCAGTCTGAGGGAATTTGCAACAATGATAGAGATTTCAGCACCATTACGATTCATTTGACGCATTAACTCCTTTGACAAACGTCAGTATAACTGGTCCACAGTTTTGAATTAAATTTTAAGGGGACACACTGCTTTAAAAAGAACTCTGGTTACTGGAAACTAGATTTGTCTTAGATATTCATCACCAAGTAACAAGCAATTGTGCAACAGAAAATTGGACATAAATTAGATTTAGATGAGTGTTAACACTCTGCAGCCTATGTTTTAATGATAAAAAGCATCATATAGACATACATAATTCTGTTTCCAGACACCTAAAAAATAGAATTATTGATTAATGATTTGTGTTTTCCAATTTTGAAATCAAAAGAAGACGTGAAAGAGGATTATTGCTTTTAGGATTTCATGTCACAGAGAAAAAGACAAAGAATTCTGAACATGAACACATGCACCCATCAAAAATAAATAAAAACTCTTATGTACAAAAGGCAAGGGTAACATTTCATCATTAGGCCTTGATTCTAAACTGAACACTACAACTATATTATATACATGAAGCCTTAGTAGTTACACATGTGCTGCATTTGTTGGTTATTGAACACTTCCCCTTCCACTCATTGTAATTGATACAACTAAAAAAAGGAAAACGCAATTTAAATATTACGTAACATTACTTACTAATTAGGTAAAGGATAGTCTCAAAATAAAAATTTCTCCCAGTAGTGACCAAAGGAAAACGCTTAGGTTGAACACACCACTACACATTCACTTAGCCATGTGCAGTTATTTGCTAAAACTATCTAGATACGTACCTCTCATAAATTTTCTTTAATCTTTGATATGCTGCACTTTCCCAAGAAAACAGAAATAATCGAGGCCTGAAGTGGATTAAATCTTACACCAAGTTACCTCTCCAACCAAAACATCTTATTCAGAAATATCAGATTTCCTCCTTTTTTATTTTTACACCACTTCATCCTATAGATACCTACTTTAAAAATGTTATTTGCTTGTGAAATCTCCACACAACAAAACATACACAGGAGAAAAGGTTAATATAGTACACTGTATATCAAGACGTTTTAGGAGAAAGAAAATTTGAAACAAAATTGCATCATAGTTAAAGTATAACAATTCATGTTGTCCCATAGTTGATGCAGCTTTTCTTATTGTGGAAGACAAATCTTCGCTAATAATTACTTCATTCAGAATGACTTAGTGTGAATATCGTCCTCATGCTTCTATGAAAACTTTTAAGGTCTTTGACACATGGTGGTCCCGAAGAAATAAAGACCATTTTTGTCCATAAAGTTACATAAGAAAATTATGTACTGTTGAATTCTGTTTCTTCATGACGGAATTCCTTTTTCAAGAAATTACTACCTCAAAGTATTACTTATTGAAAGGGAGACAATGGGGCAAATGCATGATCTGAGAGAATCTTATATGGTCAACTTAAACATACGTGTATAAAATAGTCCTCTAGATCCACTGAAACTTAAAAGTTAAGACTACTTTGTCAATTTTGTCAATGCAGTAGATGAACATCAAAGAGCAAATGACAAACAATTCCAAATACTGACTGATTCGGCAACAGCAAACAGTTTGAAAATGTGGCAATTCTATACAAACTCTGAAACTTTTTAAAAGTAAGTAGCATGTAAAGATAAGCATGACTCTACAATTTTGCACTATGCATTTATGTTCTGGAAAATGTAGCTAGAACTATAAAAAGGGATTAAACATTCATATTTGACACATCATCTTTGTCTAATGTTCTTATCTTTCTAGAAAGAAATGTAGGCCTTAGAGAATGGTCTTAAGATACTTAATAAGAAGACTTTTGACAGCATCATAAGGAAACAAAATCTTAAGATAAGCATAAAACACAGCCATTTGTAGTAGAAATGAGCTTAGTAACATTCATTTTAAGTACTGATGTACATCAATTCCATTATGCACCAGGTTTAAAGAAGAATTACATGCCACAGTCTGCCTTAAGCTACCACTAGCATAAAGTAACAACAATAAAAATTACGCTATCTAAGGAACGTTTACTACCAGTAAATAGAACAAGGAAATGCTTTACATTTTAACAGAAGACATCACACTAAAAGTTTTCATCAGACCACACTTATGATGTGGTATTTGTTTTCCTTCCTCCTCTAGGCTTGATTGACTCTGATATTTGCCACATAGCTTCTTCAGATAGAAATTCATCAAAATTACTAAAGAAAGCTATGATTCTCTCTTGCTTTTTAAATGAGTAAGTTCTAAAAGATAAAGGGTGACAATATATATTAGAAGCAGGTCAAAAATCACTGACAGTAAATTCAAGAGTAAACAAACACTGCTCACCCTTTTTTAAATCGCTTCATATTTTCTACAATATTGAACTGCTGCCATCGCTTAGAGAAGTTGATGGTCCCATCAGCAAGTAAATCACTGTTCCCTATATGTACAAATGTCAGGTCTTGAAGAACCAGCCCGCTGTAAATTAGATTAAAAAATTAATTACAGTACCTGTTGACAAGCAAATAAATAAATTTGAGGAAGAAATAACTTACATGTATGGTATACAAGGAGGATTTGTGTCAGCCAAAGCCTGTCTGTAAGCACGAAAACTAGATGAGCTATCAATCAAAGCACAATACTCTTTCAGCCCCTCTGTAATATGCTTTTGCCACTCAAGTCTTCTTATAGGAGCTGAATCCAATGCAGAAAGAAGAGCCAAATACGAGTTAAAGTTGTTCATTTTTCTAAGATGTTTCATGATTTTTATGAATTTAACAACATAACGCTCCCTGTCCTTTGCCTCTGCCTGTTCTAAGATCCGTGATCTGGCCCTGCAATGATAAGATAGTAAAATTATGTGGTGTACTTCAGTGATTCTGAAAAAAAACTTAGTACCGTGTGTCAGGGCTATGACACAACAGGTTTGCACATCCTCGGGGCCATGACACTTTACGGGTGGAGCGAGTAGGCAAACCCGCATACTGCTGTGTCACATGCCGTGACATATGGTACTGTAGATAAAAGAAAATTTTGTATTACCAATAGGACATTTTGTTAAAATGTTCAGTGAAACGGGTCAGGTTTGGACTTCTTTCTTCATTCTGCTCCTGAGCCCATATAAGAACTTCTGGTATTTCAATCTTCATGAAAAGTTGTGCATCTAGGAGAGTCATTTGCTCTGCTATTTGTTCAGACTTAAAGTCAAGTAGAGAGGCTTGTCTGCAATGCACAAAAATATTAATTTCTTTGTTCAATGGTACTTGAAGTAAAAGAAAACTTTGTAGCATAAACTAAAGAAAGAAAGGCCATTTAGATTTTATCACTAACCGATAGCGAGTGTAAACATTTTGTGAGGGCAAAAGGGTGTTAGTTGTATTACACAGCATTTTGGCACTGTGCTTTTCTAAAATCTTCACACGAAGAGCTTTGGCCATGGTGAGGTCACCACTTGATAAAAGCTGGTATGTGAAATTCATCAATGTTTGCAAAACTGTGTCATCCAAATCTGAAATACTAAAAAGAAAAGCAACGAAACCTCAAGGTTAATAATGAAAAGATTTAAGTTAAAGGTAAAGTACAAAATTGAAACAGACTTACGTTAGATCACTAACTACTCGGACCAATAGAGAAAATGATTCTTTTGCTGCTCTCTGCTTTGCCACTTCTGCAGAGCAATGAAATCGTTGATGACGAAAACAGAGCTTCTGTATTACCTCAAGAGGAGATAGAAACGTTCTATATGTAGTGAGAAAAGCCTCTTGGTATAAAAAGTCTGAAAAAAGAATGGAAAATGAAAGTATGAACTTACATGCTATTTAAAATTTGCAAAAACACACAATTGAATAATGATGTGATATGCACCTGTTTCATTTTCTTCTGAAAGAAGCAGCAAAAAATGAGACAAAAAAAAATTAAAACAATTATCAGTCAGCTGATTAAGAGCACAATTAGATCTCTACTTAAAAAGTAATAAGATTTAAGAATACTTACCATTTTTATTTGCCTTTGTTGCATGAACAACTAGACCATCTTCATGTCCTCCACGAATATCTGGCCCATCTTCATCTGATTTTTTCACAACCAAATGCCTCGTGACATCTAGTTCTTCTAAAGGGTTTCCTGTTTCTTCTGAAGACCCTGCTGGTCCTTTACCACTTCCCTCATTAAGTTGTGTTTGATTTGTCACCTGCTCAATGGCAGGAGGGGAATTAATGGAAAGGGAAACTGATACAGAAGCTGGTGGCAAAGGTGGTTTAGGAGATAAATCTAGTCTTGGTGGTATGACTTTCTTCTTTTCCTCTTTCCTAAAATTGTTTAACAAATCATCAAGTTACAAATTTTAAAATATTGAACTACATGACAAATGAACCAAGTTTCACAAACTAATATCTTACAACGCAGGAGGGTTTGCTGAAGTATTTGAAACAGGTGAAGATGGCGGTGGACTACTGACTGATCGTACACTGGAAGTACGGCTACGTTTTGGTGGCAGTGCTGGTGGGATGGACTGTACAACATCAGTTGCACTAGGAGAACTATTAAGGCTGTGAATGTGTACAAACGTTTTGATTAAGATTAAAGTCTATAGAAAATATCAAACATAAGATACAAAACAACAACAACAAAACGCGCCTACCTCTCTTTTTGATAGTAAAATGATCTAGACTGCACTGCAGTAAAATTATCTCGTTGCTGCCATTCAGTTTGAAGGACATTGTATGTATGCATGGAATGTCTGAGAAAGTCATTGTTGTTTGTGTGGGAACAGTTTCCAAACATTTCCATATAGGCCATGACTGCAACAGTTAAAATCAAAAGACATTAGTACTTCAAAAATTAAACACTAAATTTTATTCATACGTGAAGAAGTGTTAAAGTCAAATATCACCTAGAAAACAATTTTAAAAAAACAAAATAAAAAATAAATAAATCATGAGTCAAATAGTATATGTAAGCTTTAAATGGTAAAATATTCACTACACTTCTAGCTTCAAGAAAACAATAACACGTAAGAAAGGGATAGGGCACATCTTGTTGGCATGCAAGAAAAAAAGTGCTGGAAGCTGGGGAACAGAATTAACTTGGTAGGTGCGTTATGGGAAAGTATATAGCAAGTAGATAGTTCCTTACCCGAGTAAGCCACTGATTGGAACACTGAGGGACAAACATTAAATTAATTGTAATACAGAAATGCAGGAAAAAACATTTAGAAAGCTTAGAGAGAGAGACAGGAAAGTTTCACACAAAACCAGACACACGCACACATAAACACCTTTACCATCCATTAAAACCCGTCAATGTCAGCATGCCAAGTGTTTAAAGAGAGAATTGACAGTCAAGTCTCATAGGAGAAATGATGTACTTATCTATTCTTTAACTATTATCCCGAATAGAATACATTGCCACAGCAGTACAGTATAAGTAATTCTGGGTATATTATTTTTGTTAACTCCTTGTGTATGGTTATTTAAGTAAAAATAAAATAATTGTACTTACTATGCTTCTTCTTAAGAGGTAGAGGCGGAGGTTTTCCTGTCTCAGGACTTGGCCCACTAAGAGCCATAGCAGATTTGTGAGCAGGTAGCATTAAATTTGATGGAGATGTGGAGGATACTTGAAGTGCAGAATGCGATTGAGACTGCATAACTGTTGATGTGATTTGAGTTGCATGAAGGGAGCAGTTCATAGACTGTGGTGATGAAGAAGGAAGAGCAACTTCTAAACAAGGTGAGTCAGTTGTGTCATTGCCAGGTACGTTGTCATACTGAGATGGAAGGCGCTCGCGCTTAGGGCCTTGGCGGAAACGGTTTTTCTGAGGTAGAGCGGGTGGTGAACTCCCATTGCTAGCAGGAGATATCCTTTCAAAAACTCCGTCATCCACAGCCTGTAAACAAGATAAAAAAATAGAGCATAGTTCTCTTCGTAAAAGAATTAATACAGTACACAATGAGAATTTTAAAACAGGCCACATACACTAATTCCTAACAGAGCATCTTCTTCTAATGGAGTAAAGCCCAGCCGAGTTGTGGAGGAAGAAGAGGATGAAGACACTGAGACTGTCCGCTGAGATTGCGACATTACAGCCTGACTTGTGATGGACACTGAACTTTGCTGTGATGACCTGCAACAGAAGGTACGTGCAGAACAGAGAAGGATTAGCCTGATTAGCCTGAAAAGATTCCTGGCACTTCAGAAAACATTACACATAGCCGATTCAGGAGTTGGCCAATCCGGACTTACCTATGCTGCGAGGAGGTCGATGCGTAACGGATGGAGTGCATAGATGCGAAGCCAGACTCGGCCAACGACGCTGACATGTGCTGGGATTGTGTTTGACCAGGACCATGGACGTGGACGTGGTCAGGGGGCTCGGGACCGGCGCCCTCCCAACAGCAGCAAGGCGATGGTGAAGACGACGGCGAGGCGTCCCCACCCCCGTTGACGGCTCCCTTCGGCGTGCCTGGAGCCAGCCTGTTGAGCCAGGGCGATGGCCCTGTGCCCCCCGGACCATGGCCGTGGCCGCCCGACGAGGTGCAAGGGCTGCGGCTGCTGCGGCTGCTCCGCCCCGGACTGGGCCCTGGGCTGGGCCCGGGCGCGAGAGTGAGGGAGTCGCTGTGGCTGTCCGCCCGGTCAGTATCGTGCTCCGCCTCGGGCTCCATGAGAGCGCGCAGCTCCTCCTCTTCATCGCGGGAGTGGTTGAGGACAGAGTCAAGGCTCCCCGCGGATGCGCTCAGCAGTGAGGACGTGTCCTCGGGCGACTTGCTGCGCAGGCTGAGTCCCTCCAGACCGACCAGGGGACCCAGCCCGCTCGCGTGGGGTGGAGGTCCCAGCCCGTCCGACTGGCGGGGGCGGCGCTTGGGGGGCAGCGGGGGCGGCTCCCCACACGGCGAGGGCGACGAGCTCTCGGACAGACACCAGGGCCGGCCCGCGGGCAAGGGCGGCTTGGGGGGCGGCACGTCAGCTCCGTCCACGGTGTCCAGCAACACCGAGTCGGAGCTCTGCGAGTGGTGGTGATGGTGATGGTTATTGCGGTTGGCGTGGTGGTGGTGGTGGCGCTCTATCACGGACTGCGACGTCTGTTCCAGGATTTGTCTCTCGCGCGGCGTGAGCGGGATGTCCGGCAGGGAGCTCCGCTGGGGCAGCTCGAGCCCCGCCATGGAGTAGCTCGACTTGCGGTCCATCGCCTGCGGCACGGGCGGCGCAGACTTGAGGGGGCCGCTACTGGAGGACCCCGCCGATCCCGAAGACCCGACCGACCCGGAGCTGTGTCTGCTGGCAAGCTTCTCGCGCGCCAGCGTCACCAAGTTCAGCACGGCCTCCTCCACCAACTGGATCACCTGGGGAGCAGCAGCACAATGAGCAGGGCGGACAGAGAGCTTCGAACCCCAAAACGATTGTGGGTTGCTGACAGAGCGCGCGTCAGCAGGCAAGCCGGCGTCGTCAGCACCCTGCCGGTTGCCCACTTACCTGTGCCACGTTCTCCGTGTTGAGAGACTTGCCGCCGTTGAGCAGAACGTCGTCGCAGAGCTTGATCAGCTGCGCCATGCTCTGGTAGACCTGGTTGGTGGCCGACACGAGGATGGAGCTCTGCGCGCCCTGCTCGTTGAGGAGGCACGTCTTGAGCGCGCTGTGGATCGTGGCGACCGTCTCCAGCACCACGGTGCCATTGCCCGGCAGCACCTCCAGCTTGTTGTTGCTCACCACGTCCCGGAAGTGCTTGAGTGCGAACTGGACCTGAAACACCAGGGGCGGGCGCGGGGTTGTAGCAGCTCGTCGTCCTGCAGGGTTGGACCCCGTCGAAATGAAGCACGCCCACTCACCTGTCTGACGTGGGCGTCGAGGTCCTGCAGGGGGTTCCGCGAGGCGCCGCCATCACCCGCGTCGCTCTTGGTGGCCTTGACGGGGGTGCGCGCCTTGGGCGACTGCGGGGACCGCGACGCGGCCGACCCGCTGCCCCCCGAGCCGCCGCTCGACCCGCCCCCGCCTCCAGGGCCGCCGCCCGGCGACCGCATCTGGGAGAGGATCTCCAGAAAGTCGTCCTTGAAGGAGCGCGCGCGACGCGCCAGGCGACTTCCCCGCGGCTTGCCGTGGAACGAGCCGCCGTGCCGCCCGAGGCCCGAGCCGCCACCCGGTCCCGGTGCGCCCGGCCCAGCGGGGCCCCCGCTCCCGGGGCTGACGTCTGACTCTGAAACAGAAACAGGACGCTCATGGAGGAGGGCGCGACGGGCATGTGCCCGGGCAAACAAGGGGAGAGGCGGGGCGGAGCCCTGTCAGCGCCATCTCCACGGAACACACACGGGGCGACACAGATAGAAGGGCGACGGAAGTGCGAGACATCAGGGGAAACGGAGGGGCAGGACGCGACAGGGCGGCCCGGCGGCCGGGCCCTCGCTGTACAGGCACAGGCTCTTCGGCGAGGTGCGGAGGGAACTCCACGCTATATTGGGAGCGGCTCGACGCGGCGCGGCAGCGGGGTGCTCTGTGTATCATCGAGACTAACTCGCTCTCCCTCTCTCCCTCCCTCTCATCTCATCTCCGCGGAGGTGAAGGAGTGCTACTCACTCCTGGCTGTAATAACAAAGGCCGTCCGTCGCATCGCGTTGTCAAAAGGCACGTCCGGTGCGGCCGACCCAGCCGTGTGTTGGCAACACTGGAGTCGATACAAAACATCACGCGCAGCAGGGCCGCATCTCCTTTGGAGGCGTTCGTCACTTCGCCGAGTCGCCCATAGCCCCGCCTCGCCCCTCCCCCCTTGCAGAAACATGTTGTATCATTCGGGCACGTCCAGGCCGTGGAGGCGTGCCTCGGACGGGCGAGCGAGGGCCGGTGCCAAGGAGGCGCTCCCCTGCTGGTCAGTGGCCCGGCCCCGGCCCGGCTGGGCCCGGCCCTGGTGGCTCTGGGGTCTGCAGCCACTCCAAATCCACTCGCCCATTCATGCACACACTTATACACATCCTCCTCTTTGACGCGCCATCTCCAAAGTTACGAGGATGAATGGCCAGATACAACCTATGTCGTCATTTCGGCCGAAACCTGGCCCTGTCGTGGTCCCGAGGCTTGTGGCATCAGTCACATCACACACATCGCTTTGCTCAGCCTCGCTCACGCCTCGCGTTCGCGTTACTTTGGGCTATCATAGTGGCAGGGGCGGCGCTCGGAATGTTGCACATGCAGGGAATGCAGAGTGGACGCGGGGGGCGTGGCCGGTGCGGTGCGCGCCGGCGCCCCCAACGGTCCGCACGAGTGACGCTAACCACCCCTCCCGCGGTTCTCCCATCATCTCCCCCCCCCCTTCCTTTCCTTTCTCCCACGTGCACGCGCGCATTTTAAAAATACAGAGTGTTCGTTTGGCGGACGTCACGGGCGTGCTCATGAACAGGAGGAGGTTACGGTTGATTCGCCGGGCGCCGCGCGGTGAGTCACTAGCCGGTTGGCCGGCGCGCGGGGCGCGCAGCAGCTTAGTCAGGCCCAGGACGAGGCGCAGGGGGGCGTATAGAGTCGTTGGGACTTCCTCCGCGACAGCGTTTGTTGCAACTTCCGGACAGTCACCCCGCCACCGCCCGGGCTGCTGCGTCTTCCCCTGCGTGAAGAGGAAGGGCCACCCACTTGCCCGCCATAGGTCACTGTCAGGCCGGCCGGCCCGCATCAGCCCCTCCGCTGGCACGTCGCGCGTCTGGATGTGAGGCGGGGCGGGGGGCGGGCTTTCCCCGCCGAGGTGCAGGAGCAGCAGCTTTTTTATTCGACGGGGCGAGGGGGATGTGACGGGCCGTGTTCCTTCACCAGGATGACACCGGGTGCGCCGCGCTGTGCTGCGCTGCAGGCTGCTCGCGGGGCAACGGCCTCTGGCCCCGCGGCCATACCCGCGGCTCGCGCGCAGCTGTCCCGGCGCCCACAGCGCGGGCCTGAGGCTGCTGCTGCTACAACTCCGCTTTGGGGGTAATCTTCGCCATAAACAAGCCAGCGGCGGCAGCCAATCACTTTTGATGATAACACGCGGGCCGGCGGCGGCGGCGAGGGGTCGTCTAAAGTACGCGGCTCTATCAGGGGGAAGCTCCA
Source organism: Frankliniella occidentalis (assembly GCF_000697945.3). Lineage (NCBI taxonomy): Eukaryota > Metazoa > Arthropoda > Insecta > Thysanoptera > Thripidae > Frankliniella > Frankliniella occidentalis. Next base: position 459,717 of record NW_026267295.1, on the reverse strand, counting down.
CATCCGGTCCAGCCGCGGCGGCGGCGGCACCGTCAAAGCCTCGTTATTGCATCAGGTATACTAGGGGGCTGGTTGGTTGGCTCCGCCCCCTATAGTCCTACAGTGCACTCAACGTCCCCCTGCCCCGTCGTCCCCCCGACAGTCAGGCTGTACCGCTCTCGTAGCGCCTGGTGGGTAGGCAACATCACGCCTGCCGTGCATGCGTGTATGGCGGGGTGGCCTATCCCGAGTCTTGCAGGCGCCGAGCCGCCGAGCTTCCTATAATGAATTAGAGCGAGCTACGCGAGCTAGACCCCTTCTTCGACAGGTGAGAGGGGGGTCGGGGTAGGCATTTAGCTCGCGTAGCTCGCTCTTTGCGGGGCTCTATAATGAATCTGAGAAGAGCTCGCCGCTCGGACGTACTTTCTGGGTGATCCCTCCTTATCCAACCCTCTCTGACCGCCTCACGACTGCTGAACCGTGACCCGACCGCGTAGGCAACCCACCACACGAACTCGCGCACGCTGTCGCAGTCCGCAGTCTGACAACGGGAGAGGGCGGGGCGAATCAGCCACCCGGTACATTTCATTGGCCCAATGCAAATGTAATCGCGGCCGCGAGAACGGAACTGTACACAATCAGCATTGTCTTCGTGCCAACGTTCTTGTTTCAACAAACGGGCTTTTAGCGTTTGTCGGGCGCATGCCAGAGGACGAAATATATGTCAGAAAATGCAACTGGCAACTTGCAACTCGTACCCTCAACGTGTAACTTTGCACTCGCTACTCGTTACTCGCACTCGCAGCTCCCCAAACTACATGTCTTCCTCCTCACCTCGATGATCACCAACAACGCTGCTTCTGTCTGCGCGGATACGGGGACCACTCACGGCCACAACAAGCTCGACGTCGTTGCCTTCCTTGGCGGATCCACACACTCGTTCGGCACCAACCAACCGTGTCCTGGGCGTGGCGCCAGCCGACTAGGCAGCCCTTCCACTCCACACACGCGGGCGGGACGACGCACCACACCGTCAACGCGCCGACGACAACACGCGCAGCGACGACACACGAGCGCGCCGCGCCTGCCTCTCCCGCGCACTGACGGGCCGTGCGGGCGAGAGGCAGGCGGGCCTAACCAGCGGAGACGCTGCTGCTGCTGCTGCTGGGCGGCAGGCGCCCTCCCCGCCCGCCCCCCGCGCACGCGCCGCCGCGGCCCGCGCAGCTGGGACGAGAGGGACCACGCGGAAGTCGCCGCGGCCGCGAGTAAATCTTTGTCGTCTAGTAGAGTGTACACGGTAAAAAAATCCAGCGTGAATTTTACCGACCCGGCGTGGCAACGCACCTTAACACGCGCTGGGCTGGGAATTTACATGCCCACATGGTCTGTGAATTCCCGGCCCAACCACCCGCGAAGTTACCAGCCCAGTGGGCAGGGGAGGTTGTCATTACAAGCCCAAACTGTAAATACACTACGTGGGCTGGAAAGGAGCCTTTGCTGGCCACCAATTTGCAAAAATGCAGGTCGCGCTAGCAGATCTGTCTTTCTTGCCCACCAACTGCGAATTCCCAG
>NW_026267295.1:446661-457636 GCF_000697945.3 Frankliniella occidentalis | reverse complement strand
CTACTTTACAGCCCAAACAGTAAATTTCCAATCCATGTGTTGCGAATTCCCAGCCCACTGAACTGTAAAATTACTAATATTTTTTACAGTGTAGCATCGTGTCGGGCGTGGAGCCGGCTGGGCGCGCAGAGCTGGGCCCCTGCTTGTCCTGGGCCTAGGCCTGGCCATTAAGCCATACCACCACCACCGAGAATGACTCCGAATAACGCAGTGCGACCGAAGCATGAGAATCCACAGTTTGAAAGATTGAGCATATTTTTCCGCGTCACGTGCTCGGAATTTCCCACACCACGGATGGGTCCGCTATTTTCGGGGTGCGCCTTCAAATTCCTCTTCTTACTGCGCCGTAGGGATGAGCAGGAAATAAAAGCGAGCAGAGCGAAGAATGCGTGTTTTTATTTCGCGTCCGCCAAATCGGCCGTGGTATTCAAGCTGTGCAAATTGTGTTGTTTATTTTGTTGGTTTTTCTTCGCTTTTATAACTTGACAGTATTTCAACAGCTTCAGCTTTAGACTTCAATTCGAATCAAGTCGATTCGGCTCGGATTTTTTTTTGGGGGGGATGTTAATTTGATTAGATTCCGAGGAAAGTTCTGAAATTCGACTCACTAAATCTCAAAGAACTCGTGCACAGTTCTACAAAGATATCCCCGCGGGGATAGAGCCAACTGCGCGAACAGGACGAAGGGAAGCGGAGAGTTGCGCGAATTTTACTTTTCTATACACTTTATGATGGCGCGATGAAGGGTGAGGGTGGCGGGGGGGGGGGCAGTCCGCTCGCGCACGCAGCGCCGCACTAAATTTAAACGCGCGCGAGAAGGTCCGCACCGCGTCTCGTTTTCCTCTCCACACGCGGACGCCACGCCGCCGCGGCACTTGGGGTGCAAGAGCGAGAGAGACGGCGGCATACGGCCATCGTCTCCGGGTGTTACAACCCCTGCAAGTCCATGTCTCACACCTGCGGCTAGTGCCTCTGGCCGGGCTAGAGAGAAATCAGCCGGGCCAGTAGTAAATCTACTCCGTCATTGGGCCAGCGTTACGCTTCGCCAGAGTTTCGCGCGCGTTCACTTTGTTCCGGCCGCCTCGACGCTGCTCTGCTCGCTGCTGCTCCCTCCAGCCGATTTCTCGGGCGGCCGCCCCATCGTTAGCGTAAGCGGAGATGAGGGGAGCGCGAGCGATGAACGATTGGTTTCCGATCCCGGCGGAGCGAATGGCGAAATGGATGGATCCAGCCGCGCGCGCTCCGCCAGCTCCGCTCGAGACGCGGGCAACAGGTGTGGAGGAGGGCGGCGGGGCCCGGGGGCGGCCCCCCTGAGAGGGCGTGGCCACGGCCGAGAGCAAATGAGGCGTTTTAGACCAGATTCCGAATACGACCTTGGAGGTCGTTTGCTAAAAGTCCGAGGAGCCTCCCATTCAATTGGTGGAGTCATCACGAGGCTGCTGCTGATGATGAGAGACCCGCGGGATGCGGGATGCCATTTGCCATACCATCATCGCGCTCCTCCTCGCTGTCCGTGACGCCCTCGGCGACGTCCCTCCAGTCGTCGTCGAGCTCTTCCTCCTGCAGGGGCGCGTACCTGCCCCCGCCGCAGCCCTCGGCGTCGGCGACCTCGTGAGCCTCGCGCGAAGTAACCCAGTAGGTGCGCGTCGCGTTGCGCCCCGGGGGCATCCTCGCGCGGGTGGTCCGACGACCAGGTCCAGCTCGTCCAGACTGCGCGGCTCGGGCCGTCCGTCGGCGGGGCACTTGACCGCACTATGACGGGCAGGGACAGGCTCAGCCCGCAGCGCGGGCGCGGGGGCGGCGAGGCGCGCCGGACCCGCGCAATTGGGGGAAAGCGGCGGGAGGGAAGTGCCACTCCACTCTCCGGTTCGGCGAGACACACCGTCACACCGCGGTGGGCAGGAGAAAAACGGAAGGGAACGGCTCCCGCCTGCCGTCCCGGTCGCGACGGGTCGGTCGGGGCGAATCGACAGGTCAAGCAAAACCGGCAGCGCGAACACTCGCTCCGGCGGCCTCGGCGCCCTTAGCACGCGGGGGGTCTGTGCCGTGGGGCTGCGGACGCGACCGACTCGAGACTGATACCTGCCGGCGGTGCTGCCGGCCTCGCGGTGCGGGGGAGTTGGCCCTGAGGAGGCCCTGCGCGGGGGGGAGGACCTATCTCAAGCCGCTGTGGGGGCGGGTAGGAACGCCAGCATGGTCCGGCTCCGAGTTAACTGCCGGGTACGCCGATGGCGCAAGTCGGACGTGTTCTAGCGATGTGTTAACGCGCTCAGTGCGCGAGCGCATCGCGAGGGAGTGAGGGGTTGGAACACCTACGAATTGTGGTCACACCCGGGCTCGTCTGCCATCCTAATAGGGAGCTATTGCCACTATTGTAAAGGATGAGCACCAACCACCACACACGACAGATATACAGGAAATAAAAGTTTTGTTTCATGACACTAATTCACATCACTAACTGTTAGACAAATACTAAAGTTGGGCAATGTGGAAAGTCCATGTGTAAGCGAAATAATTCAAGGGACTGTACAAAACACCTGCTCATACTAATGAGCAGATAAGTCACAGGTACTGGTAAAAACACTAAAATGCCATTGCAAATAACATAGAGTAACATACTGTTGATTCAATCGGGTTGAAACACAGGAAATGAAAACAAATAATTATGAATGTGTAGGACACTATCAAGCCATACAATAATGGAAAGTATTATTTTAAGTACACTAAGTTAAGGATATTCACTTGTTTCATTTACATTTCTGATCAACATTCTTAAATTTGTTTTTTTTTTCTTTTTAAATGTTCAATTGCAAAATATTACAAAAAATTGTGTCTTTCCAAGTAAACTTGAGATGAAATCAGAGTAGTGAAAACAATTTCTACTTTGTAAAGGAAACAGTTGCAATGCATGCTCATAATAATAATTATTCCAATTGTTACATTTGCTATGTAAATAAACAATGAAGTCTGCTACAAGCTGACAGACTGTCTGGTGAAAATTATAACCTAGACGACTAGTAACTTGGCAAGCAATATGTTTCAGTTAAAATCATGGGTTTGGCCGACTTGCACTACAAATGAAACTCAATAAAGTTTGTAAGGATATTGGGGCATTTTAACGGCCAAATTCAACCATTTTCATTCAAATTAAGCGAATTTTCAAGTGAACTAAGCAGCAATAAGCTGTGTTTCTTGAGCAAAGATGACAGTTTTGGAAGACTTACCTGATACTTGTCTGTCATGTTTGGGCGTTCCAGACATGACGGGCAGCGCTCGGCCTTCGAAATTTTACTCAACATAACCAGTCATAACAAATCGTCAACCGTTAAAACGAAAAACCCGTAAATTGTCAACCATTTTTCTACCTATTTTGCATTTTTCCACACTCGACGCCTTCTTGAACTGTCTGCTCCCAGAACACGAACGTCAAAGCGTTATACCAACTCTAGAATAAATGTACTGTGAGAACTCTTTTTATTCCGCTAATGGAAATAAGTTCTAATACTTTTGAATGCACAAGAATTAACAATGTGTATGTTGTCTTTTCAGATTATTTTTGTCGACGAACTAGCTCGTTCAATTTAACTGTTCAAAGTGGCTTGTTGGCAGCACACACTGGCGCTCAACCGCCCGACAAACGTGCAGGGGGGTTAGGGCGTGAGGAGGGCAGTAACGGGTGATCACAGCTAAGCGGGGGATCTTGTTATTCGTATTTTCAAGTATTTTACGTTGGATGTCAACGTTATTTTGAAATCAACAACTGTGGAACTGACAGCTGACAGCCATGGAGTCCAATGCAGACGAAAATTCGCCACCGAGATCTGGTAAGAAAGAAATGGTTTCTTGTCGGTTTCATGGCGCGCAATACTATTCACTAAACACGTGTTTTGCCCTGTATCTTTTATTGGTGTTTTTATCCTCTGGTGATCGATTTAACGTACTATTTTGGCTCTTTTGAAAACAATTTCTTTGGCTCTTGGGTTTAAGAGGGGTCCTTGTTTTTCTTTTTTCCCTTGTAATTCTTTTTATTAACTGAAAATGTCTCGATATTGCAGATCTCGTAGCGAAGACAAGACGTCAATCAACCTTACTGGATTCTCCCAGCCGTGTTACCCGCAGTCAAGTTAGACGTCTCTCTAGTGCGCCTGTGGAGCCACCGATGTCTCCCAAGCCAGCTGTCAACAGGAGACGTTCTGCCAGGGTTTCTGAGAGTATCAGTGATGTAGCTTCCCAAGACGACGTTTCTTCCATCCAAGATGAAGCAGAAACTGGCAAGCCAATCCAACGTGCTCGCAGGTCTACCAGAAGGTCATTCGCTGATACTACTGAAACTGCTCTGTCGCAGAGGAGCACCCTTTCAAGTATTGAGGAGGATACTAAACCAGTGACTCGGCGTACTAGAGCCTCACTGAAACCGGTAGAGGAAACTGATTCAGAACTTGTCCTCCCACCAACTCGTCGAACTCGTCGAAGCTCAATCAGTAGTGTGACATCAGTTTCCACCATAGCTTCTAATGCTCAATCACCTCAAAGGCGAACTCGAGCTTCCCGTAGGAATTTGTCACCAGTTCCATCCCCGACTTTCTCTGAAGCTAGTGTAATTTCTGAATTACCGGAAGGGTCACCAAATATCAAGAAAACCAACTCTCCTGCAGCAAGTGATTTAAATACCTCATCTAAAAGCATAACACCATTGTCTTCAAATGTTTCTCCAGCAATGCCTTTGTCTGGGAAAACACCAAATTCTGCTGAGGTCAAACGATCTAGTTCTAAGGACAAAAGTCCCATGGTTAAGTTATCTGACATCTCTTTTACTACACCCAGACAGCTAAACCTAGATGATTCAGGTTCTGCAAGCAAGAAGAGAGCTTCCCTTACAAATGAGGAGATTGAGATAATTGATGTAAATGAGGAGTCTGATAATAGTTCAATTCAAAAATCCCGCCGATCTCAAGGTAGGCTTTCTTTGACTTCAAGGAAATCCACACCTTCAAAACCTGCCCAATTTATTGAGTCACCTCTGCAGAAGCCTTCAGATGAAATAATGACTGTTGATTTAGATTCACAATCTCAGTCTGTGGATGGCAAGCCACTCCGTGTCAGTGTTGGCTCTCAAAATGCCAACACTGAAAGGCCACGCAGGAACTCTGGTAGGCTGTCATTGTCTAAGTTTGTGGAAACGCCCCTAAGTAACTCAGATGCAAATGAAAGTGAAAAACTGAATGAATCTTCTCCCGAAGATGTTGACTCCTCTACTAATGTAAGTTCAAGAAAATTAGAGCTTGACAAGTCTCTGAATTCCAGTAAAAGACTATCACTGTCAAAGTTTGTTGAAAATGCACTTGAAGAGACTGGTAAGAAAGGACTGGTTGAAAGTGAGACAACCTCTGCAGAAATTAATGAGATACTTTCTGAGGACAATGTTAACAGTTTAGAAGACCACCTGAACAAGTCAAAGACTGAATTGGAAAAATCACGACGAAGTTCTACTGGAAATAAGTTTATTGAGACCCCTTTTAAAAACTCTCCAACCAAGCAAACTGAAGATGTTGATCAGGGGAAGTCTGGGAGACAATCTATTTCAAGAGCTTCTCTATCTTCAGTAAAGTCCCCAGAACTGGAAAAATCTCAAAGAAAATCTGCTAATAGGTTTTCACTGGCTTCTAACATTACTAGTGACACCAACCCTGAAGATGATCATGAGACTCAAGCTGACCACTCAAGTAGGAAATCTACTGGTAGATTGTCTTTATCTTCAATCAAGTCTCCAGAGTCCCAAAGGAATTCAATGGGCCGGCTCTCTCTTAACTCTCAAAAATCATTAATTATTGACCTTGATCGTGATAATGATGAGATTCAACCTGAAAAATCAAGCAGGAAATCCAGTGGAAGAGATTCTGTATCACCTGTAAAGTCCCCAGAACTAGGAAATTCTAAGAGATTGTCTGTTGGACGGTTTTCTCTTACATCTTTGAAGAACACAGATCCTGATAGTGCAGATGATGTTCAACTTGAAAAATCCAGTAGGAAATCTATTGGAAGAGATTCTTTATCTCCATCCAAGTCACCAGAACTTGAAAAGTCCAGCAGAAAATCAGTTGGAAGGGATTCTACATCACCAGTGAAGTCTCCAGAAGTGGAAAAATCTCAGAGGATGTCTGTTGGGGGTCTATCACTCTTGTCTAATAAGTCGGTGAGTAACATTGATCCTGACAATGCAGACAATAAGTCTGACAAATTAAGCAGAAAATCAATTGGAAGGGATTCAGTATCACCAGTCAAGTCCCCAGAACTGGAAAAGTCTCAAAGAAAGTCTATTGGTTCTGAAAAGTCATCTAATATCATTAATCCTGATACTGAAAATGAGGACCAAGGTGAAAAGTCAAGTAGGAAGTCAACTGGTAGTACCTCTGCATCTCCCTTAAAATCTCCAGAGCTGGATAAATCTCAAAGAAGTTCTCTTGGAAGATTATCATTGACTTCAAACAAATCATCGCCTATCAGGCTGGATAATAGCCCACATCTAACTCCTAGAGATGTAGCTAATTTGAGAAGTTATTTTGCATCCTCTACTCCTACTGCCTGTCTAAAAGAACAATCACCAGTGAAAGAAGTAAGTTTGCTCGAAAAATCCAAGGTGTCAAACCAGTCCCTGAGCAGATCATCTGGAAGACTTTCTTTGACACCAAGCAAATCTGTTCCTCCAACCAAATCTAACGTGATGTCATCCGATCGATTTTCTGATCAGGTAGATGATGATGGTGATGATGATTCCGAGGATGTTGATTCAGAGGATGTCGAAAGTCATGAAAGTGACTCCAATCCCAGAAGTATTGGCACTTCAGCCTCAACATCACATAGAGCTTCTACAGGAAACACTCTTTCCGAGCAAACCTTTGAGTCAGAAGGCATGGGAAAATCCAGAGTATCTACAGGATCCCTTCCACACAAAAGTCCTTTGAAGTCAGGTGTGTTGAATAGTGAAGTGGAAGAGTCATTATCAATTTCTCACAGCAACAATATTTCAAAAGGAAGTTCACATGCTGATAACTCATCATCATTTAATGACAAAACAAAAATTGGAATGTCTGAGGATCTGAATGTCTCTCCCATCAAACAAGATCAAGCGAAACTGAAAAACTTAACTTTGACTCCCTCATCTTCAGAAAATTCATTTAATAAGTCACACTGTTCTCCAAATCATGCATTTGAGAAATCGACAGTTTTTAATGAGCAAGATGTGTCATTTGGTTCTCATACTGGAACAAATGTGGAAAGTGAGCATTCATTGTCAACAAGTCGCCCATCTTCTCAAATGAATGTGTCACATCACATTGAGAACTTGACAAATGACACTTCTATCAAAAGTTTAGAGAGAAAATCCCCTTTCAAAAAATCCACTGAGGTCTTGGCTCCAAGTGATACTGAAGATAACATTGATAAGCCATCCAAATTTAAGGCTTCTATTTCAAGTAAAGTCTACAAAGATGCTGCATTTTTGCTTAGTGGAGGAAGTGTCTCAGATTTTGATGACCAAGAAGACGATGATGCTGACAAGTGGCAGCAATTCTCTTCCCCTGCCACTAAATCCAAAAGGGAAAAACGGCTTGAAAAGAAAGCCAAGAAGAAAATTGAGAAGGAAGAAAGAAGGAAGGCAAAGCTGGAACGCATGAAGCAAGTAGAGGCCAATGAGGATGATTCAGATGGGTCAGATGTGATAGAAGGAGAATCTAATCTTAAATCTGTCACCCAAACTTTGTCGCCAGGATTGAAAGTTACAACTTCCAATTGTCAAGCATCTGATGATGAAGTTATCGAAGTCATTCATAGTGACAAAACAAGTAGGAAACGAAAAGTTGGATCCACAGATTTTAATACCAGTAAAATCACAGACCAAAACTTTGAAGTTCTGGGTGCTTCAAGTGAGTTGGTTAATAGTGTCAATAAACGAAAGAGTCTGCCTGATTCTGATAATAGCATCTCAAATAAGAAAATGAGTGTGAATCTTCTTCAGAGTGATGTGCCTACCTCAATGATTTCTACCAATGACAATATTGCAACTCTCCTTGACGATTTTGTTGATATCGCCTCTGAAGAATCTGCGGATTGTGTTGAGCTAGTTCGCTCTGATCCTGCTGAGACATTAAAGAAAAAAAAGAAAAAGAAGTTAGTTCAAGTTAATACTAATCATGACATAGCATCAGGTGAACAAAAGATAAAGAAGACAAAGAAGAATAAACTTAAACAGCTTGCCACCAATGTGGAAAATGAATCAGTGGAATCTGACAAACCATTAAAAAGGAAGAGGAAAAACAAGGATCAAAGCAACATAGAAAATGAATCAGAGGCTCAAATGCATGAAATTAAAAAGGCAAAGAAAAAAGCCAGAGCAGCTACAGTAGAAGAGGGGTCTGAACAACCTTTGAAAAAGAAGAAAAAAGTTACAGAAAAAGCTGAACCTACAGATGCCATGAAACTAAAGAAGAAAAAGAAAAATGACAAAGAACAAGCAAGCACTGAAGCTGAGTCTGAAGACACTGTAAAACTAGTTAAGAAGAAGAAGAAAAAGGCTAAGCTGTCAGTCATGGAGAATCAGGTCCATGCATTGGAAGAACTTCATGAAATCAGGGGGAAAAAAACAAAGAAAAATATTGCTGTTGACAAAAACACTGAAGATAACTCGGGAGTTGCTAAACCTCAAAAGAAATTAAAGAAGAAATCACATGGATCCTTTGACCCAAGTCCATTAGATGTCAATGATGGGACATCTGCCAAAATACTCAAAAAGAAGAAAAAAAATAATGCAGCTTTGGTTGAGCCTACAAATGGTAATGGTTCTGATTCTGATGATGCACCCACCTCTGTCTCATTTGCTGCTGGAAAAGAATCTGCACTTGCAGAATTATCTGCGGCTGCTGAAAGTATTAAAAAACAAAAGGAATTGAAAAAGCAGAAACTCAAAATCAAGCAGGAAAGGATGAGAGAGGAAAAGCTTGCTAAGGTATTATTTTATTTTTACCTTTTTATTTAAAGTGTTAAATTTTCTCATAACATTCTAATCTAATCTATTCTTACAGCTGGAAAAGCTAAAAAAGAAGCAGAAACGGAAAGCCAAACACCTTGAGGGTCGAGAAGTAAATTCCTCAACAGGCAAGTTTAACTGAAGTCTCAGCGATTGAATACATTTCATGGAGACTTAAAATCTAATATTCTGATCTGTTTTTTTGAACTTCAGGCATATCAGTGGATGGATCATCTTACAAAATTTATTTTGATGGGGAGAATAATGCTAGCACATCTGTAAGTACATGCATAACCATTCCTTTAATTTACAGCATGGAGAAAGGGTAGTTTTAAGGTTGATTTGTAATATAAAATGTTACCTTTCAGAAGTTGCCCAAGCGCTTGCCGGAAGAGTTCTTAGAATCTCTCAGTGAACAGCCCCCTACCAAACTTGTGAGACGCGCTGATGGTTCAAAGGAGAGAGTGGCTGCTGCAGCAGTGTCAAAAGAAGAACAAGAGTATCTTGAAAGGAAGAAAGCTAAAAAATTGGGTATGCCTAAGATTCTGAAATGCATTTCAAATAGTAGCGTATTCATTTCCATGGTACTAATAATTTTCTTGTTTCCATTTAGCCCGTAAGATGGAAAAGCAGAGAATGCTTCAGGCAGATTATGTACCTTTAGAAGGTGTCCTTGGATCAACTAGATTTGGGGTTGTCCCTTTGAGGAACATCATGCTAGCCAAGAAATTAGAAAAGAACAAGCTTGCTGAAGAGGCCGCGAATTTCCGTCAACAGAGTTTGTTTGGAAATCGAATTCGACGAACACCGAGTGAGTATTTTGACTGTCAGGAGGACCCTTTGACATATTAATGTACTATATAGTAATTTATTTTTTTGTTTACTTTAATTACAGTATCATCCGTACTTTCCCACAAAGAGAAACTAAAAGCTTCAGGCAAAGATCAGCTTGTAAAATCCAAGTAATTTTAATGCCTATCATGATATTGCGAGCTGTGATTAACTGTAGTGCCATTTCACCATAGAGGAAATTAGTCCTCTACTGTTGTTCTGCAGTTTTTTCCCCCCTATTGTACTTTGAATGGTTTATCATTCTATTGTGGTTTTAATTATCAACAACTTTGTGGACTTTCCCAAACCCCTATTTTAATTAAATGTTGAATTCTTTGACTTAGTTTTTAAAGGGCGGTATTAAACGTTATTTTTCTACTGGCATGTTTGACATAACTTATAAGGACTGGATTGTAATTTAGAGTAGTGTTATTTAATTAAGTGTTTCTAAACAATAAACCTTTGAAAGCAATTTATTTTGGTTTTGTTGTCAGTGAATGTGTAAAACCAATCATAACCAACATAGCTTTGGAATGTTTTATTGACCTAAAATATACGTACACTATACAATCTTTAAAAATAATTTTGTTGGAAAGTAAAATTTAGCTCTGCTCCTCGCATAGAGATCAATATGATATTTCGTTCTCGAAGCTGAGCCCAATAATCTCAGTCACATTCATGTCACTTTGATTGAACTCGCATCGGACTGAAGGAGCGCGTCATTCGCAAGAGGCTGAGGTCGAGGTCAGTTGTGGCCAGGCCCGGCCCGGCCCCTCAGGACGCCGCCGTCTCCCTCAGCCTGCTGGCGAGGTGGTTGTGCGGCGCGTAGAACGAGCGTTTCCTCCGCCGGCTGGGATCCACGAACAGGTCGGCGCGCATGGGGCACGTGGTGGGCACGGGCGTGCAGCCCGCCGCCAGGGCCAGCCTCTCGATGGGGGAGATGAGGGAGTCGTTGTCGGGCTGCACCAGGAAGCCCACGGCGTGCCGGCCGCGCGCGCGCACCTTGGGCTGCTCCGGCACGATCACGCGCTGCAGCTGCACGACCAGGAAGGAGAGAGTCAGTCAACAAGCTGTGGCCCGCCCAAACACAAAGGCATCACTTTGGAGAGGTTTATTAAAAAA
>NW_026267295.1:432894-437391 GCF_000697945.3 Frankliniella occidentalis | reverse complement strand
CCCCCGCCCCCGCCCGGCAGAGAGCCCGTCGATACCAGGCTTCTGATGGGGGGCGACTTGCTTGTCGTGCGTGCCCGCGCACCGGCCGCTGCAGGAGAGTGCATTCGCATGCTATGTGCCAGCCTTGGACGCAAGCTCGGGCGCGAAATCAGCTGGTGGCGCCAGCAGTGTGTGTGGCAGGCGATAAAGGAGGAGGTGGAGCGACGGACGGGAAGGGGGTAGAGAGGGTAATGCACGTGGCGAGCGTTGGCGGCCACCCTTGCACCGCCGCGGCGGCTATAGCGCGGCCGGCGCGGCCGAGCGGAGCGCGGCGGCGCGGCGTGGCGGACAGCCCGCGACGGCCGACGCCTTGATGGGGAAAGTGAAGTGAACGAATTGATAAGGACGGGTGACGTAGGCGGCGCGCGGCAGGCCGGGGCTGGACACGACACGACGTGCGCGAGGGTGACGCAATCGGAATTATTGCTGTAAATTTGTTGTTGCTTTTGTGCTTTTTCCTTCTGTTTGTTTTGTCCGTCTCTGTAGAAGTGTGAGCCGCCTAGTGCAGGAGCACCAACGCTCCACCACATCGCTCACCTGATACAGAGATAGAGGTGACCAACGCACATTACCGAGGCGATTGGGGCCGCCTTTCAGACTTTGTCCCTTAGACCCTCCTCGCTACACACGCGGTGCAGGTGTGGTGCACTCTGGCGTGCACGGCTGGGAGACCACCGCTGCCCGCTGCGGGGCCCACCGCTGTGGGGCCCACCGCTGCGGGGCCCAGCGACTAGCGTGGTGGTGACGCGCGGCCTGCTTCTTGTGCGTGGAGATGCAGATAACGGCGTTGTGGGTCGGGGCCCTTTTACACTTGACACATTTCCCGCTTACGTCCTCCTCTGCGCGCCCGGGCCGCGGCCGCCAGCACCGCCTGCACGAGGGCGCGGCCCGCTTCGGTTTCGTGTTTGGCCTTGCTTTTTGAATGGGGAGTTCCGCGTTCATCCATTGAGTCGCCGCCGCCGCCCCGCGGTCCCGGTCCGTTTTCCCGCGGTCTCTAGTCGCACGGGCCCGCCCGCCAGGCCCGCAGCGGCGGGGCCATCTTCCAGAGAGCTGGCTCCAGCGATGGCCCCCTTGGCCCCCCACGCTCACTCACACTGGTATAACAATAACTCCAGCTGGAGAGAAAGTCCAGTCCCGGGCCTTATGAACGAGATTGGCGTCCCGGGCGCAGCCGGGCGCGGCGGTCCCGCGGGAGAATCCCCTCCTGGCCAGGCGCTGGCACCTCTTCTCCCGCCCAGACGACGCGGCCGACCGGGCGGCCCGTGACTCACAACGCCAGCTGGAAATACCGAAACGAAAATTTATCAGCGGTGGGTTCCATCCATAATCAGGCGCGGGTCCTAAATTGGCCGCTGGAGGACAAGAGACGGGCTGGGTGAGGGCAGCCAGGACGCGTCGTAGAGTGTCGGGGGCCGCCGCGGAGGTGGGTGGTACAGTCGCTACGGCCCGCGTCATGTACGACCGAGGCGGGGGAGGGGAGAGCTCTCGGGGGAGAGAGGAGAAAGCTTGTGCAGACTTTTTGCCGACCAGACGGCCCGGGGCCGACCGCCCCCTCTCCGTGTGAGTGCGTTGTGTGCCCCCCTGGGGGCGCTCGTCGCCCTCCCCATTGACGAGCGGCGGCGCCGGCCCCGGCTCCTCCTCCTTCTCGCCGTCGCCGTCCTCTCGCGTAAAGTAATGGCGGACAGTTGCGTCATATTTCTATTTGGGTGCGAGGCGCGCTGCACGTTGGTTGCGCAGCCCCCCGGGGCCCCAGCCCGACGACCATCTCGCCGCCACCGCCCGGATGTCACGTCGACGACGACCCTCTCTGCTTGTCCTCCTCGAGGAGCACGCTTTAGTGGTGGGGGCTGAGGCCAGCGCGCGGCCCAGAGGGAGAGCGGCGGAAGGAAAATAAACTTCTCTCTGGCGGTGTTGCTGCTGCTGCTGCTGCTGCTGCTGCTCTTCTTTGCGACGGTGGACGCCCATTTCGCATGTCGCGCAGACAGACAGACAGACAGACAGACAGACAGACAGACAGACAGACGAGCACATGCAGAACCGCAAGCACGACCACGACACATGTTCTCGCCATCGCCTCGACACATAACCAACAAGCTGGTAAGTCGTCGTTCAGGCAGGGGGCACGAGCACGTTAAGCACCAGAGAGGGAGGGGTCAGTCTGGAGAACGCACTTTCACCCATCGCACTGCTCAGCAGCAGCCCAGGAAGAGGACCCACATGGCTTTACTTCAAGCTTTTCTGTCCCCTCATAACGCACAGTACATGGCCCCCTCTGCCTCCAGCTCCTTTTCCCACACGCCGCTCTCTTGTGGGTATAGCTCATCCCGGGGAGTTCCCGCGCCGCCGATCCGTTCCGTGCCGTACCTCTACGGCGGCGGCCGGTTCGGTTTCGTCACACGACGGCTCTCCCATTGCGGCCGCCGTGCCGCTCGCTCATGTCGGCCCCACGCGCAGCGCAGCCCGCCGTCATAGAGTTTCTCCCCGATACGTTGATAGACTACTTTGCCATTCTTCTGGACACACACACACACAGACACGCACACACACAACGGCCGCTTCCTGGTCGGCTGAAAGGCGATACACCGATACAGCGGGCGGGGCGGGGGCCTTGGCGGTCCGACCGCGCCCCGCTCTGTCAGTCCCGTGTCCCGCCGTCCCGTCCCCGCCCCGCCGCGCCCGCGCCCGGCTGTTTGCACGCCGCGAAACGGGATAAATCTGGATAGCTGACTCCACAACTCCAGGATAGGCCAGGCGCCAGGCGGGCCGGGCCGCCGGGCTGCGTGCGCGCCGCGCCACACCGCCTCACCAGGCCTCACTCACCTCCATTGTGAGGAGCGGGAGCCAGCGGAGCTAAGCGGAGCGCGCCACTTTGTCCCGATCCGCGACCCTCTTTCGCGGGGAAAGAGAGAGAGAGAGAGAAAAGACAAAAGTAGAGGAACTTGGAATTTGGAATTTGTTTATTAGAGGGAGAGAGTGAGAGAAAGGGGGAAGAGTGAGAAAAAGGCTGTAAGCAGAAAAGAGAGGTTATCTTCCTCCTGCGGCTGCACTTTGACGTCAGCCTCCGCTGAAGCGATACCCCCTTCCCTCCTCCTGGGTCCGCGGGCTCGCGCGGTGTCTCGGGGGGAAGAAGAAGTTTCGGGAGTGCGAATAAGCATCGCCAGCAAAGAGAGGAGGAGGAGGAGGAGGAAGGGAGCGAGTGAAGCGGCGGGTTTGGCGACCTTGCCCGTTATTGCAGGGTCAGTGACTCGCGGATCGGATCGGCATGGGCCCGGCGGGCTCGGCCCGGGCCCCCGCGGACCCCCGCGGCCCGCCGCGGCCCCCCGCCGCGGGTGCGGCCTGGCCACGTGCGAGGCCGGCCCGCTGCACTGTATGTCTGTGCCGTTTCTCGCACGGTATCTTCTTTACGTGGTTCGTTTTTCGCTGAGCGAAGCTCAGTCCAAGTCAATGAGGGGTCAGGCGATGTCTCCGTCGTGAGTCTGTCTGTCTGTTTTTACGTTCCACTTTTTTTGGAAAACGACTTGTCCATGGACGGAATGTGAGTTGTGACTAAACATCTATAATTCAAGGAAAAACAAGTGGGAGCTTTTCGTTCGTAACAGTTTTAGTTTGAATATTTAACTTTTCAATTTGAAAAGTAGCGGCTTTTTGTTGTTACGTTGGCTAACCTGAGTGAGGGCCACCCGCGCCACTTCGAGACTTTCTTACTCTCTCACAAGTGATCAAAATGTCAGATTGTCAAACAGAGTGTGATATTTTAAGTTTAAGAGTTGCGGAACTCGACCAACGAAGTTTCGCGAGTGTCCGGTGAGAAGAAACGAAAATGATATTTCGAATGGTTTACGTGTTTACTTACGTAAGTTGGAGGGGGGAAGGGGGTAGTGATTCGGGAGAAATGTAAAAAGGTAACTATTGTTTCGAGTTCATCTTGACAAAAGAAAACGAAAATGTTTTATGCTCCGAGACGATCGGAATCGAAATGGCAGAGTTATTGCCCACCAAATTGACATTTAGGTCGTTTTTGCATACATTTACCCCTTTGGAGGCTAATAACTTTGCCATTTCGACTCTGATCGGCTTTGAGCATAAGACATTTCCTTTTTAATTCTGAAACAGAAATCCAAATCTTGTATCACACTTTTAATTTTGTAACTTCTAAAAAAATCCTAATTTTCAATTTTGTTATTTTAACAAAATGGAATGGTGTTTACTTGTAGAATGATTGGAAGTCACCTAATCTTTCAATAGGACTTGTCAGAACGATTATTAAACACACAACTTATTTTCACAATAGCCATGGACTTGCAAGGGACCGAACAATATTAAAGCCAATACCGCAAACTCATGTAGGATAGGCCCATCGAAATCAGAACAAGGTATACCATTTTCTTAAATTGATTAGCTTTGTCTGCAGTCACATTATGTTCAATGATATCCAATAAAATGGAGGAAGCATTGAAA
>NW_026267295.1:427821-432844 GCF_000697945.3 Frankliniella occidentalis | reverse complement strand
GGGGGGGGGAGACAGAGACGGGCGAGGAGAAGGCAGGAGAGGGGGAGGGGGTAGAGGGGCGTCAAAGTTAAACTGGGAACAAAGACGCGACGAGACTCGGACGGACCCGCCCTGTAACCGCACACCCCTCAAAGTGCCGCTCGTGCCGTGGAGCAGAGCGCCGGGTGCAAACTGCAAACTGCGCTTGGCGCTATGGGCGTACGGAATCGTCCAGAAAGTACACATCCGTTTTTATCTCAAAGTCATTCGGCAAATTGTACTGGACCTCGGCGCCTGCAAGACTCGGGGTAGGCCACCCCGCAGTACTCGCATGCATTGCAGGCAAGATGTTGCCTACGCGACAGGCGCTACGAGAGCTTGCATAGGCTCAACTTGACAGGCTCAAGACGGAGAATGACGCACGAACTTCCTGGATGATCCATATGCAGTGCAGTGGTTACTAGCAAAATGCCACGGCCGAGCGCCCTGTGGCGAGGAGAAGTGAGGGAGGGAGGGGGGGAGGGGTCACTTTGCCCTACGGCAGAAACAGTCTTGGGGACTGTCTAAAATACTTTCTGTGAATGTGTCCGTCCTAGAGACACCCCGGTGCCGTCCGGCCCTGGGCGGAAGCGGTGCCCGCCGCGCCATCACCACCGAGGAGCGTCGACGCCGAGGGTTACATGTGCTGAAGACACCCGCGCCCCGCCTCGCGTTACCCGAGGGAAAGACCACGGGAAGAGGAGAGGAGAGAGGAGACAGGATGCTGCTCCTGCTGCTGCCGCTGCCGTTACTCGCCGGGCAACCTGTCCACGCCGTGCCTCGCCACGGCGAGACGGGGCGGGGCGGGGCGGGGGCCAGCGGGAGCAGCAGGACCGTGTATCTAAGTGACTCCTCCTCGGCACCACCCCCTTCGCCCCTCTTCCCTCCTTGCTGCTAGAGAGACAGAAATACATCCATGTTCAGATAAAAGCTTGCCTGGTGTGTGCATCGGCGGCAGGGACGACAGGACGAACGCGGCGGTGTCCCTTGCCCCGCAACGAGGGTTTCACCGAAGCGGAAACACACAGTCGCGAGTTCAAACACTGGCGCCCTTTGTGCGATCACGTGTGTGTGTGTGTGTGTGGCTCGTTCTACGTGCAATGAGAGGCGCCGACAGGACGGTCATTAGCATTCGGGGGGGCTCTTGTTCTCTGTTTCGCTAAGCGCGGCAAACAGAAACACGAGAAAATACGAAAACAACAAAAAAGAAACCGCGCCTGCCCACCGGAAACGGAAGACACGGGCAGGGGGGGGGGAGGCGGAACATTGTCCGCGGCCTTGCCATTCGCCCTCTTCCTCCTCCCACCCGCCCCCGCAACCATCTCGATGATTGCGATCTTGGTCTGGGTCGGGATCCTTTGTTCTGGACGTCGAAGAGTGCGAGGAGGCGACGCGGTGGTCGAACTGACGCGTCTGCCACAGCAGGGGCAGGTGGGCGTTACGTCCGACTCTCTCGTCCGGGCTGTGGCTGCTGCACATGGGCTTTGTATCGTGTCGATTTCGCACCGATCGACGACGAGTACAAACCTCGTGAAGAATCCGGGTTGACGATAATACTCTTGCCGTAGCACCCGAGACATCCCTTTGTTGTTCACTCTTTGTTTTTCCTCTGTGTTTTTGCCTTTGTGTCGGTACTTGAGCTCGTATCGTATCACATTCAAAATCTCTGGATGCGCGATCAACACACAACACAGGAGGGCATGCAGGGCAACGTGTTTTGTTTTTCGGGTTCCTGTGTGTGTTTACTCGCTCGGTAGTTGCATAAATCTCGGGAGACAACGGCTCCTCCTAGGACGTGACGTCCCGACCGACCCGGGAGATGAGAAAATAAACCCTATCCGGCACGAGTGTAGAACACGTCTCATGAACACATGGACATGACAGAAAGTACGCGCCGCGAAAGGTTAAGGCTGCTGTGTGCCGTGCGCATTCGTAGTTAGGAGGGTTTACAACAGGCTGGGAGCAGCCCGGCATTCGCCGAGGCACTGCCTGGCAGCGCTGAGGTTAAGTCAGGCCGGCTGGCAGATTATGGGTATAATGCAATGCACGTCCGACATTTCACGAGACGAGCGGAACGAGACTGAAAACTGCCTTCATTTCGGTGTACAGTGGCCTGCTGAGCCGCAGCCGGAGCCAGAGCCGGACGCGCGTGTCCGGGGACTGGCGCCGGCGGGAGGCTGGAGGTAGTTCTCCTCCGCGCAAAGTCAAGATATTCCTAAATGCCATTCCCTCGAGTCGTGTCGTCATGTCGCGCAGGACAATCGCGTGTGATGTGTGAGGCCAAAGGAATGCGGGAGGAATGTAACGAACAGGAGCCTCGAGTCTTGCACACAAGAATAAGTACTAAACAGGGTGGCATATTTCCCAAAGCGCCGATTTGGGGACACCGCGTTTTATGCTCTACAGTTTTGCAAATTCAGCCCAGGCACGCCCGGCAAACGACAAAGTATGCTCCGCTGTCTAGCGCAGTTTAAGTACTGTATTACCTTTTCAGCTTGTCCACACAGCGTGGTGTGACTCTAAATCTTTCTTGTGCATGTGTGTGTGTGTGTCCTTCAGAGACGCTAGGCAACACACGCGTGGGTTGTCCACCAGGCGCCAGAGCAGAGCGCTCCCCGGTTCAGTTCCAGGACGCGACAGGACGCCGCGGCGGCGGCGGCGGCGGCCGGACGAGGTCGCCCCCCGGCCGGCCGGTCCGGGTCCGTCTGACCGTCCGGGGCAGGGCGTCCGGCCCGGGGGGAAAGTCGTCGAATGCATACGGCCAACGGCACGGGGTTGGCTGTTGCCGAGGCTGCTGCTGCTACTGCTGTCGCTAAGCCCCACGCCCCGCGCCGCCCCGTTCCGCCCCAGCAGCGCGCCCGGCGACGTCAAGCCAAGCAAGGCTCACGCCAACGGGCGCGCGCGGCGAGGCCCGAGTCCGACCGATAACCAAAACACTGCGCGGGGTCTGCAGCGTCAGCTGGGGGGTGGCGCGGGCCCGCGGGCCGGGCGGGCAGGGCGGCGGGGAGATGCACCGCGGGCTTCTGCAAAGAGGCGAGCCCGCGAGAGCGGCGGGCTCGAGAAGTGCACGCGCACCGCTCTGCCCGGCTCTGTCCGGCTCTGCCGCACGACCGCCTTCCAGGCGCGCAAGTACAAGCGCGCGGTATCGCCCCCCCCCAACGACGGCACCAGGCCATTAATTTCTTAGGCGCTGCTGCTGATAGTGTTCGAAGGCTGCCCGGCCTGTCGGAGGAAAACAGGCGGCGCCGTCGGCCGCGCGCCTGGCGACGTCAGGAGTGACGAGGACTGTGACGGGGAAGTGGCGGGGCGCAGTCGATGAGTTGGGCGGGGCTGGCCGCCGAAAGGAAAAGTCCTTCGCGGTAACGTCACCCGCGCACCGTTTGAATCTGTACAAACAATATTTGGTGAGCTAGTTTGTAGGCAGCTTATCAACTAATTTGTTGGTAAGTATTTAACAGGGCGCGACCAGTGGGCAGTGGCAACCTCATGCGTTACTATAGAACTCCCCTTCTCCTCCTTCCCCTCCTCCTCTTCCCCTCCTCCTCCTTCCCATCCTCCTTTTCTGCCTGTCACGCATGCTGTCTGTTATTAATCGTGCTTTATCTGCAGAATCGAGTAACTCTTCCTTTTAACTCACCCCGAGATGACGCATATGACAGATGCCATGTGTTTTGTTGGCGCAACCAACGGGGCTCTAGGCGCCGATAATCGTTCCCCGATTATAGTTTTATTTTTAGGGGAAACGCCATGGACGATAACGCATGGCCGGTATCGGCCGCTCAGCCCTGCCCTCCTTTGGGGGTTTTTCGGTGCTCCGTTATCCAGAGGACTAACAGATAACGTTTGGTGTATACGACCCTCACAATCCCCTCCGATCGTACGACGACGATGGGGCTGGGGCTGGTGCAGCTGACACCTTCACTCACACTTACTCATCTGGCCACGCATTCGCCCAGTCACTCACCCGCGGCCACTCTTCTCTCTTTCTCTCTCTCCGCAGCAGGCTTCTCGGCCCTCCCCGGCCGCCCCTCGCCACGGCCCCTCCCTGGTCTGGCCGAGGACAGAAATGGGTCCCTAACTCGGTCTGCATGGCGTGGCGTGGCGCGGAGCGGCGCGGCGCATGGCGGCACGGGCCGCGCGGTTGCCGTCACGTTAATTAAATGATTCCCCCGCATCTCGCTTGCCTCGTACCGCTCCGCCTCACTCTGGTTCTCTCCGCCTCAGCCCCGCCCCGCCCCGCCTCGTCCCGCGGCTCACGGCTCCACTACTCCTCGCTTCTCAGCTTCCGTCCCGTTTCGGACTCATTTCCATTTGCCCACACGCCCTCGCGCAAAAATAAAGGTCGACGCCCACGCCACGCGGAACACCACACTACGGCACAGCAGCGCCGGCAGGGCTACGATACTGCTGTTCCTTTGCTGCTGCGGCCGGCGGCACTCGACGAAGGACTCGACGAGGGACTCTAGGAGGAACTCACGGGCCGTGGCGTGAGCTGGGACAGGCAGGGCAGGTAGTTGTTGAGGGGCTTCTGTCGTCGTGCCATGCACCGCCGCCGCAGTCCCGCCGACTCGCCATTTTGTGGGTCACGCCTTCCTCCTTCACGCCGCCCCCGCCCGCCCCCGCACGCCCCTCCCTCGCCTTGCGGGGCAACGTCTTTCCTCTTTCACTCTCGTTATCCGCCGCCTTTGAATGTGGCACGGCGCGTCGGGGCCGGGCCGGGCCGGGCCGGGGCCACGCCGCAGGGTGCTGTGGCGAAGACGGCCCCCGTACCGGTGGGGTTGTATCGTACTTCAGGGATGTTATATTCGTGGGCTGGGCGCACTGTACACCGCGCTCGTCTCTCCGTGTCCTTCCTTTGGGTCCCTTGTTGCAATACACAGACAACTGCGGCAGTGCGGCTATGGGCAAGCTAGACACGCATTACGCATGTATATCCCATCACCTGCAGCCTAGACGCCTTGCGGTATAGGCCACCACGGCCATGCTGGACATACGTGCTAAGCAC
>NW_026267295.1:424338-427366 GCF_000697945.3 Frankliniella occidentalis | reverse complement strand
AAACATTTAGCAGAATTAAAGGCTGGTCACTGTGCCCCGTCCCAGCAAACGCGTACACTAGCCCGCATGCACAGTTGCGGACGTGTTTGCCTATCCTATCGCGTGTGTAGCCGTGGCGCCATACGGCCCCGTGCGAGTAGGCAACACGCTCGCACCCGTGGCGTGCATGTGGTATACGCGTTTGCCAGGACGTGAAGGAGAGACGGGGACAAATCTGGAAAATTAGCACGCGCGTCGGAGAGAGATAGGGAGAGACGGACACTCACCGTCGGTGCGTATCTGTTGCACGTCCAGGCGCCCATGACGTCGCCCGTGTTGATGAGCAGCGCGCCGGGCAGGTGGCCGACCCGCGCCCACTGCTTGTCGGCGGTCTGCACCTCGAGGCCACCCTCGCTGTCCTGCGCCATGATGGACAGGGTGCCGCAGTCCGTGTGCTCCCCGCAGCGCGTCACCCCGGCCGGCGGGGGCGCCACGAAGGGCGGGTAGAACTCGAGGCGGAGGGAGGACTCGTTGCCGGCCGGCGGCTGCGCCTGCGGCACCGCGTCCGCCTCTGGGGGTGTCGCGACCACGGCCGGCGTGGCGTCGCCGGCCTCGCACAGCGTCGCCAGCTCAGCCACGCCTTTGTGGTGCTCCAGGAAGAAGTCCACCGGCAGCTCTGCAACATGGGCAAAACGCTCTTGTTGAAGGGCGTTGCCTTGTGGGAAGGTTCAACCTGATCTTGGTCGAGAGCCCCTCCCGCCCCCTCCCTCCCTTCCCGCCCTGCCAGACCAAGGTCAACACTGGTCTCCTGGCGGCCAGGCGAGACGAGACAGCCCGAGACGCCCTCTCCCTACCCCCGACCCCTTTGCTCCTCACCGAGGCCTAAGGCAATGGCCTGCAGCAGCAGCCGAGCGAGGCGCTTGAACTCGTGTCCGAGGTCGTCCACGGCCCCCTGGAAGCCGGCCACCTCGGTCTCGGGCGGGACCTTCCCCTGCGGAGCGCCCTGGCTCACGTTGAACGTGTGTCTGATCTCGCCGATCCACTCCTCGGACAGCCTGGTGACAAACGGACACAGTTGAACACAGGTGCCCGCACTGTATGTTGGGTGGACTACCCCGGGCAGCTCGGGCGCTCACCTCTCGGTGCCCGGCGCGACGTAGCCGTGCTGGTGGGGCGGGATGCGGCGGTAGGCGTCCCGCGTGTCCTGGGGCAGCGCGCAGAAGCGGTCCATGGCCTCGTAGCCCGCGCGCAGCTGCAACAGATAGACTTCGCGTCACACACCGACCTCACTGTACCGAGGAAGTGCAGAACGGCGGCGCAGGTGCCGCCCACAAGGACTTCCTCAAATTTATGCAAATGTGATGTTCGCCCTGCGTCGGTGCGGGCAGCGCCAGCGGCGGCAGACAGCGCCCGCCCCACCTCGCCCCGCCCCGCCTCGTCCGGCTGGCTAGGCCCCGCCGCGTCCCGTCCCCAGTCAGAGCAATGCCCCCGACCCGAGACTGGAGGCCGGTCCGCCGCCGCCCCGCCGTCCAGGCCAGGAGGAGGTAACCAGTAGGGTACCGACCGGGCGGGTACGCCAAGAACGGAGGCTAGCAACGGGTCTTGCACAGGGACGTCCCGGAAGGCACCGAAACCCCGGCGGGCATACCGAGACGCGATGGCCCGACAGCGGCAGCGGCGAACGGGCACGAGAACGGCACCTGCTCTGCTGTAGGCTGTATATAGGCGCGAGTCCCACCCGCTCCCAACCGGAGGCAGCAAGGTCAACGACGCCTCGCAGCCGCCTCTTCGACACCGCGGGAAGTTAGGCAGCAGGGGGAGCACGGCCAGACAGATGCTCTCCCTCAGGTTCCAGCGGTTCCAACGGGTTGGGTGCGGGTCGACTCGGCTCCCTTCTCAGGACGAGGGCTGTGCCCCCCCCCCCCCCAGCACACACTTGAGCACTGTATGCGGGCGCGGGCCGCAATGCAAAATGCCCGATTTATTACCGCCTCGTTTAGCGCACCTCGCACCTCCGTCCCCTCCCTGGCCGACCCACCGCGACCCCGCGGCCGCACCTCGAAGGCCCAGTTACACCTCGGCGAGTCGCTTGTGTTCGCTACGCGCGCAGCCATGCAGCCATGGGAGGTCACGTCCCGATAGTATGTCGCCTCATGAGACATGACTCATCTAGCTCGTTCGCGCCTGCCTGCCGTGCATAATGCATGCTCGCGAGTGCCCCCCACCCCACCCACCCCCCTTCGGCCGTGCTCGCGCCCGCTGGATTTCGCCAACTTTAGCCCCGTCAGCAACCACTGCGCGGCTCACTCTCTTTCTCTGCGCGCACCTCTCTACCTTTCCCACCCGCTCACGACGCCGCCAGCCCGCCCCTCAGCCATCAGGTAATTGTGTAAAAATCTTGTCCCATTTTCGACGCCGCTGCCGGTAGTTTGGTCCGGTCGCCGCCGTACTTGTGCGCCGTACGGAGGATATTTCCCTTCTCACCTTCTCCTCGGACACGCCGTGGTTGACGAGGAGGGCCAGCCCGGTCTCGGACAGCGAGCGGTGCAGCTGGGCCGCCACCCGCAGGGCGTCCGCCTCGCTCCAGCTCGCCTCCCCACCTGGAACAGAGACAGAGGACACCGCAGGATGAGACAACGCCCTTCGAAGTGCAGCGGTGTATGATGGCAGGGAAGGGAGCGAGGGGGAATGGGGAGAGGGGGAAGGGGAGGACACTTCCGGCATTGCATCCATACTGTAATGAGCGTAATTGGCGCGAGAGAGCGCGTCGTCATGAAACGAGGCTGCGGAGGGCTTAAGTGCGTAAGAGAGAGAGAGAGGGAGAGAGAGACAGAGAGACAGAGACAGAGACAGAGACAGAGAGACAGAGACAGAGAGAGAGACAGAGACAGAGAGAGAAAGAGAGAGGCAGCTCTGGTGTGGTGGGGGTGGCGGCGCCGGCGCCGCTGGCTGCTGCCCCCAGCGCGCTGCGTGCGCATGCGTGTGCGTGCGTCCGTGCTTGTGTGCGTGAGAGAGAGAGAGAGGGAGAGAGAGAGAGAGAGAGAGAAAG
>NW_026267295.1:400811-424288 GCF_000697945.3 Frankliniella occidentalis | reverse complement strand
AGAGCGACCCAACCAGACCGGGCCGCAGTTGAAGGTTTGGCTGGCAGAAGGGGTTGAGGGTGGGGGTGGGGGACTTCACTGAACAAAAATTGAGGTACGCCCTGTTTAAGAAATAAGGGGGAAAAATGAGAAAAATTCAGGAAAAATCAGAAGAAAAAAAAACAGAAGAAAATCAGAAGAAAATCAGAAAATTAAAGGGAAAATCAATCAGGAGATAGTACGAAAAGTGGGTGTATGCTTGAATTTATAGTGAAGTACCCCTCGAAGGAGGCCGGGGTGGGGGTGGGGGGGAATGCACAGTAGGTTGCCTAAATGCACATACAGGGATCTTGATACAAATTCTTTATCCCTTACACATCTCACTTTAGAGACGGAATAATTAGAGCCCCCCCCCCCTATCTCTCAAGTTCAAGGAGCAAACTACCGGTTGCCTACCTACTAGGCGGACCCTCATTCGGTATAGTTTTGTAGGACCCTCATTCGGTATAGTTTTGTTCTATATTTTTTATGTCTTCTGTAAAGTTAATGCACTTCGCTCAGCTACCCCGTGCACAATGTTAACGCACGGGGCCCTACGTTATTCTAGGGAATTTTTTGCTGTTGTCTGTTAATTTTCTTTGTATGTTTTTTTTCTTTTCTATTGCAGAGTCATGTGCGAGAGTCCGCACTACTCTATGCAGAGCGCGGTGTCCCATCCCCGGGGCGGTCCCACTCGGTTCCGCTCGGTCGCGCTCAGACAGTGGATGGTATCGCTTCGGCCTGACCCCGGCACAGTGGCCGCGCGCAGAGGGCGATGGGGAAGGAATTGATTTCCCTGTCGAGAGCGTCGCGGCCGCCGTCGGCTGTGAAGGTGTTTAGGCAGTCACCACCTTAAGGGCTTCCGGCCCGTCGGGGCGTCTCGCCTGGACCAGCCTCGTGACGGCCACGGTCACGGCCAGGGCCGGGCCGACCTCCCGCGGTGGCGCTGCACCTGTACATAGTCTAGCGACTCACCGACCAGGCCCAGGTCTATGATGGGGATCTCCGCCCGAGATAGCAGGGTGTCCATGGCTCCTGAAACACGCAGAGATGCAAATGTTAGCTCGGCGGGCGAGTCGCTCATTCTGCTTCGCCGAGATAAGCGGTCGGTCGGGCGGGCCCGTTATTAAACGGAACGCTGTGCAACATGTCGCACGACGCGCAAGAGCGTGACGCCGCCGCCGCGGCAGCCGCGCACGGCACGGCACTCGAGATCAGTTCTTTCTATTATCTAGCGTAAGTGCGCAGGGCTGTACCGGCGGTGGCGAGGCGGGGTGGGGTGGTATCAACGAGACGATGGAGCGACGACGACGACGGGGCTGGCTTGCACGCGCCGCGCGCGCCGCTGCGCATCTGAAATCATTTATCGTCAATAAAGGCATGGCGGTTCTCCAATCCGTCCGCCCATAGTTTGTCTCATTAAGGCGCCCCGCCCCGCCCCGTCCCGCCTGGCCCCGCCTCGCCCCGCCTGGGACTTTCAGCCTTGACGCGGCCCCGCACATTTGTGACCGCGCCGCTACATAATACCAAAGACCAGCAAACGCAAAAAACACTAGGAAGTGAACAGAACTGTACGCAAATGCAATGGCATTTCGGAAATTCGGAACAGAGTATTAATGTACTGATAGAGTCGGGCTGCGATGAATGAACAGCTCACGATAGCGCGGGTGACATGACATGCCGTGGGCGCGTGGCCGCGCGTCCAAGTGTAACACAGCTGTTACACAGGTGCGCCAAGTAGTGATGTCAGCGTAGCCAAGTGGAGAAAATGACGCAGGTGGGGGTCCTTCCCTTCCCGTTCCAATAATCACGAGTGACGCGTTACCCCGCCGCAGGAGGAGCAGGAAAAGGCGGGGCGATCAGGAAAAGCACGGATGACGGTATCAAAAAGAGGCCCGCCGACTCGACCCTGGCGTTTGTCCTTGATTGTATCGGAGGTGAGCACGACGGAGACGGGGTGAAACCAGGCGCAGATTAAGGTCCGGCTGACCGGGGGGGGGGGGTGCACTGTCGGTTGCCTACATGCAGGGGTTTTATGGCGCATATTGCCTACATATCAGGCGGCTCTCTAGAGACGACAGGGGGTGCGATCGCCCCCCCTTTAATTCGCGCCTGGTTGAACTATCCCAAGGCCTGCACTCCCCCCCCCCCTTTTCCCTTGGACGCACGCACGACAGTTGGCAGCCCTTGATTAGACACGACGCGAAGGGGCCCAAGGCCTCCGCCGCGGCCTCCGCCACGTGACGTCACAAGGGCGAATGCGATGCAGTGTCACGCCGCCGCCACCGCTCCATGCCACCACCACCGAGCCGCGTTAGGCAACGCATCGTATTTCACAGCTGCAAAATGGCAATCAAAGCATGACAGCCGGCTGCAGTCGTAAGGGCGTCGTCGTGGGCGCGCGGGGGGCGGGGTGAGGCGGGGCAGGGCGTGGCGGGCGGCGCTGGAGGCGGCGGGTCCGGCGCACCTAGCGGTCACAGCAGCGGCGCGCCCACGGGACAGCGTGTCCTGTGTCCTGTCGTCCTGTCGCCCATTCATTGCCTCTGCCGTGCACCGTGCCGGTCACGCCCTTCCCTCCCGCGCCCTACCTGGCTGTGAGGTGGCATTGCGCTCTGAGTCATCCATGCCACGCTGTATGCAGCCCACGCCATGCCGTGACGATAGTCACCGATTCAAGATTATTTGTTTTCAAATAATGAAACGTCCGAGTCGGAGGGTTATCGCATCTGGCTTGAAAATGAGGACGCCAGAGTGCAGCGCTAACGCTTGGTGGGCGAGAATTTGGCAAAATGACGATTTGGCAAAGTCGGGTCAGCGAAGCACTCTTATGATTATTTCTGCCATTGGTGTTGTTGCATCATATAATGAGACCGGCCCTACGCCACCCAGCAGGCCGTGTGTGGGCGAGACCTGCCCTTGCCCCTTGCGGCCTCCAGAGCGGGTACCGGCGCAGAGACCTACCCCCCGTTTGTTTCGCCTGTTGGCGCATCAGGCGGGCGGAGAGCTGAGCTGGGACCGGGACCAGGACCACGACTCCGAGGCCCAGACACACTGCCCCCATTGTCCCGATGCGGGGCGGAGCAGCTGAGCTAGCGCAGCAGCTAGCGCCAGCCAGGAGGCCAGCTGCGGACGCTTGCCTACACGCCCGCCCTGCAGGAACAGAGCCCCACCCAGCCAACTGTCCCTGCTGGTCCCGGTGCAATCATCGCCCTGCGACACACTCGAGTCCACCGGCGGCCGCCCATCCCATCTGCCGCTACGCTCCGCCCCGCCGGCTGACGTGATGTGCGCGACCTTGACTTTGGCATGTGATACGGCGCCAATTAATGAGATTGGTTCGTCTGCGAGGAGCCCAGTCCAGAGATTTGGGCGGACTGCGGACTGATCGGCGGCACAGGGCGGGCGACGCGTGGGAGACGGTAGTAGGAGACGACGGGCAGTCCACCGAGACAGAGAGAGAGAGAGAAGGAGGGACGCGCCGCACTTAAGCCACTTAAGAAACTCTCTCTGTCTGTCTCTGTCTCTCCTTCTCTCGCCGTCCCAACTCCTCGTCTCGACAGTTTTTATGTCGGCCCCTCCGCAATGCCTGACCTCCGTCAACTGTAAAAGGTGCGAAGGTGCGTCGGATAGCGGGTGGCCGGGTCGCAGCGGGCTGCCTCGGCCGGGTAGGCAGGCAGAGGGTTCACAACCGCACTGCCTTTTTTTGGAGTGGTATACTTTTTTATTATCGTCTGAAGTCTTCTCAGACAGAGACAGAGTAGTTGGGACAGACGAGATGGGTATGGGTATCCGCCTTCGGTCAGGCCGGTCTTGCTTCCCTCGCATCCCCAGTAAAGCGTGTCCTTGATTTTTGTACATTTTATGTGGATTTTATCACACACCTGCAAACGCAGGACTGTTTACCTGCAAAGTGCTTTCGGACACAAACATCTAGTGTGGTAAAATGAGCACTTTTTTTTGGCTTTAGGTGTACGATCTCACTCCCCACTCCCCCTGCCCTCCCCGCGCCCCACCCCATCGCTTGGTTCGCCTCCAAATCGCCCTGCTCCGCTGCCCCCGCTCGCAGGCAACGCCAGGCCACGGCTGCCCTGACCGCGTGCCCGATGAGCTTGGCGCAGTCGTGTCTTCTGAATGTCGCCGCCACCATCGCCATCATGCACTAACCCTGCCCGCCGCAGCGCTGCGCAGCGCCCTCTGGCCTCGCCAGCCAGCTTCAGGGACATTGGGGATGAAAAATTCATGGCCCCTTCGACGACGACGCTCGCCTCACCGCTCTGAGGCACGGGACGGGACCGCGGATGGAGTAGTGAGAGCGAGAAAGACGGGAGACGATCGGGTTAGGCTCTGACCGGCTAGACAGAGAGCGAAAGCGAGAGAGAGAGAGAGGGAGGGAGGGAGAGATAGCGACCAGGAATACTGAGTTGATGAAGCACTGCGAGAGAGAGAGAGAGAGAGGGGGGGGGGCGAGTAAGGTTGGCCAACGACCATACGGACCTAGTTGAGCTTCCAGACCGGCTCCGCGGTCGGCGCGCTCGCCTGCTTTTGCGCTCCAAACGGCGCTGGCCACCCCTTCCTGTGTAGCCTGAAATAGAGAGAGTAGTGTAGGGATGGGGAGTGTCGACCAGACGAGAGGTTGGTACCCGCTGGTGCCCGGCGGTAGGTACATGGTGCCCCCCGGGGCGCGGCCGTGCCACCTTGGGGGCTGCCCGGGGCGAGCCGAGGCGAGAGGAGCGCCAAGTCCTGCCGAAATAGAGGACTCGACGACTTTTATTTTAATTCTCTCAAGCGCGCGCAGCGCTCCTCCTCTCCTCTTTCTCCGTCTCTCCTCTTCTTCTTTTCTATTTTAAAAATACGCCGCCCAGATACCACCATTCACGGCCCGCAGCGCGGAGATTGAACGCGTGGCGTGGCGTGGCGGCGTCGTCCACGGCCGCTCAGAATGCATCAGGTATGCATGCCAACATTGTAGGGGTGGCGGCCTGCCAGGGGAGGGGAGGGGGGGGCGGGGCGGGGCTGAGGACGGAGGGAGGGGCGCCCTCAGCGCCAGGGAGGCGCCTCCTGTCTCTGTCGCACCCCTCACGCACCTCACGCCGACGGAGGGGCGCCCAGAGCGAGCGACAGGGAGGCGTCTCCTGTCTCTGTCGGACCCCTCACGCACCTCACGCTGCCACCTTCTGCTGCGGCCGCGTCGGGTCGACCGTCTCTGTCGCACCACGCCGGCGCCAATACTCGAAGATAAAGACGGAAAATTGGCCGCTCTATTCGAGTCGCGGTCGCCATCAGCCCCCCCCCCCCCATCCTTTCTCCAAACCCCCTGACCTCACACCCCCTTTCCCCTCACGTTTCACCTTTGCATTGTAGTGTGGCGGAGTGGGGCTGCGTTGCCACGCTCACGCACGGGTGCCGCCGCCCGAGCGGACAACGCACGCGGCTCCACACCTGGGCTAGCCCCCGGCGCGGTAGGCAACACCCGAGCAAGCGCGCACAGCTGCACCGCGGGCCTGCCTACCTACAAGGCGCTCCGGCCACGAAAACTAGTCCAGCTCCCTTATATTCCCCAAGTTCCGCGATCAATTTCGCGTCGGGGCTTCATTGACTCTCAATGGCGCCACTTGCGGAGCGTGGGAAAGCCGCCGTCACGCAGCGGTTGCGCGCGCGCTCTGTCGCTTTGTCTCACCCTTGTTCTCTCTCTCTCTCTTGCTCTCACACAACGCAAGCGCACTCACATTCGAACGTCTCACAATCCCTGGCCGACATGTGTAGGTGTCCACTTGTATATTTTTATTATTATTTTTTCAGCCAGATACCCCTGGCTC
Organism: Frankliniella occidentalis; assembly: GCF_000697945.3. Taxonomy (NCBI): domain Eukaryota; kingdom Metazoa; phylum Arthropoda; class Insecta; order Thysanoptera; family Thripidae; genus Frankliniella; species Frankliniella occidentalis. The sequence continues at coordinate 418,454 of NW_026267295.1, read as the reverse complement.
GGGATTAGAGGAAGGATTTGAAGAGGCGGAACTACTGTCTGATTTTTTATTTCTCGTTGGCCCTCCCGAAGAGTATTTCGGCATCGTGCCGGGATCGCCGCCAACCTTCTTGAGGATCATGGAAAGCTTGCAGTGTCGTCAATTTATTTTAAAATACCAAGACGTAGTCAGTGCGACGGCAGAAATGTGTTTGCGCGCGTTACATCCGGCTCTTTGAACAGTTTGAATGGAGGCGACACGATGTCAAGTCGAGGCGACCACGTGGTACCGGCATGGCGCGTGCCCGCGGCGCCGGGTGGCGGGGCGTGGCGGGACCTAGCCGAACTCCTGACCGGCGGCGAAATCTTAAAACCAGGCTCATAGGTAAACCCTGGTGTGCATCCTCGTTACCTTCCTGGAGAAATAGTTTTTCATAGCCATCTCCATCAGGCTTCGCAGGGGTGACGTCTAGGGGCACATGCGAGCATAAAACTAACTCACCCTCGGCTAGTGTGGTAGTCGTCCGAAGCGAAAAAAATCCAGTACCGCGGCGTTCCGAGTCCAGACCCGCGTCGTCTCTGTCGCTTTCACTCGCTCTCTCACTCACTCGTACGCCCGCACGCCCCTCACGCCAGCACGCACGCACGCACGATCGCTCACGCTCGTCAGAGAAACACTATTTCTGTTCCAAACATGGCACTCTGCTCTGTGAGGGTGTGGGCGGTCCAATCACTCATGTGTCCTGCGCCGCGCTCTCCGGGGATCAAAGGGGAAGACTCGCGACACTGCTCTCGTGAACCGCACGACCGCGAGCCGTACCGGTGTGGCACTGCTGAGGCGACGCTGCCTGCCTGCCGACCGCCTGCGCCCCGCTCTGAGCCTGGACTGGACTGACTGCGCGCGGCGCGGAGCAGCTCGGCGGGCCGGCCGGGCTGGGCAGGGGACCCCGCGCGGCGCGTCGAGTGGGGCCGCGGCGGTGGGGCGGGGTAGGGGGCTGCTGGGGCTGGTTGGTGCCGGCTCTCTTGGCGGCCGGGGCGGGGCCGGGGCCGGCCGGGGCCGAGCTGCGCGCGGCGTGGCTGGGCTCCAAGTAGTGCTGCACGCCAACTTGAAGCAGGTTTTGGTGCTGGCTGTACTCGACCTACGTTGCACCTCCTTGTAAAACCTACAAGTCATTACTCTTAGTAGGGGGTGGGGTGAGGGCAGCGGAGTGGGGGTGTGTAGTGTACGAGTGCATCCGACGGTCAGGTCTCTGGGTACAATCCGAGGTACAATCCCCGTTGGGACGCGCGCACCGCCGCCTTGACACATGAATGTACGGCATTCGACGGGAAGGACATGCATAGGTGCAGTACGAAACGCAACTTGGCCCGGTTATAAATAAAGTATCCCGACTCGAAGGGGATCAATGCTTCGAAATAATTTCGTTAACGCCAAACAAATGTAAGAGGATACAAAAATGTGGGTTTGCTTCAACTTACTCCAATAGCGTTGTTCGGGTAAAGTTGAACTATTGATTTTCACCATATTAGGTCTTATAACGTTCATGATAGTGACTGACTGCACCGTGGCGCCAAGAAGACGTGCAACGAACGCAATCCTCACTTTTTCGAAAAAGTTAGAAATGGTTCATTCATTTGAACTTTCTGGTGTGACTGTACCTTTTGATCCAATTTTATGTAAATATGGTTTATTGCGACTGAGTGGTTTTGCAGCCTAAACGGCATTTATTGCAAATAATGCCTTGGGGCTTAAGGGGTCTGTCTAGGGTCTTAACCGTAAAAGCAATCAATGGAGTTATTTGCCAAAATTGAGACAGTGGCACGAAACTTGGGAATTACAATGTAGCGGGCGGATCGGTTGAGAGAAGTGTGAAAGGTGTGTCCTGCCTTGTGCGTATGCAACCCAATGTACACGTCCCCTGTGTGGGGCTGGATGGGTGGCCTATGTGTTGGGCGCCACAGTGATTCAAACGCATGGGGCCACCGGAGAGAGCGGTGGGTTTGTCGGGAAGAATGCTGGGTCATTATCTCACCCCTTTCTCTAGCAAATCAAATGATTTAATTGGATTACGAATCTGCAGAAGCTTACTCGCGAAGCCAAGTGACACAAGTGACGGGTAGAGCGGTAGAGTGGCTGCCCGTTGCCCGTCCGCCGACAGTCAGAGCCCTCTACCGATAGCACTTCAAAGCCAGCGTACCTCCGGCGAGGAGTATCTGCAGCTCAACGGAGACTGAGGGCGCGGGCATCTCTGTCACTCACTAGTGAGAACTTGTGCGTCGTGTATCATATCACTTGCTTGGGTTGGTTGAGAGAACACGGCGTGGTCGCTGCTCACAATCATTTATTGTCTACCACCATCTTCACTCTTTCATTTATCAACATACCCGAAGACCAGATTTAGGCGTCGAGTACCTCGACGTCTCCCTGGTTGACGGGCTCTCCTGCAGGGGTGGGGTTGGTGCCGGGGGCGGGGCGGCGGGCGGGGACGGATCCTTGCTGGGGTGCCACGGCCACGGGGGCAGTCACGGGGGCGGGGCCCACCACGAAGTAAGTGACTTGGGGCACGCCGTTGTAGTTCCTGGAGAAGTACTGCGAGCTGGAAGACACTGCCTCAGGGGCGACGGCGAACACGGCGGCAGCGGGGGCTGGGGCTGGGGCAGCAGGAGCGGGCTGTGGTGCGACGGCGTACACTCTGGAAGCGGGGTTCACCTCGACGTAGCGAGCGGTAGGGGCGACTGGGGCGGCAGAGGCGGCGGGGGCGGCGAAGACCAGGTTGGAGTTGGGGGAGTAGTACCTGACGGGGGTTGGCTCAGGCTCGGCGACGACAAAACGGGCTGGTGTGGCCGGTGCGCTCGTCACCACGTACCTAGCGGGGGCGGCGGGAGCAGCGGGGGCGGCGGGGGCGGCAACCAGAGGGGCGGCGAATGGGTAGGCCTGCTGCTGCTCTAGCGCCAGGGTGCTGATGCCGTTGTAGTTCCTGACGATGTACTGCTGGGTGGCGGGGTAGGCCGGGGCGTTGAGGGCCAGCAGGGCGGCGGCGGGGGCGGGGACAGCGGGGGCGGCGCGCTGCGAGCCCACCACCAGGGGGGCGGCTAAGTACGCCAGGGTGGGCGATGAGGGGGCGCCGACAGCATAGCGGCGCACGGGGGCCTCGGGCTCGGCCAGGACCGCGGCCACGGACAGGAGAACCTGCGGACAGCGAAGAGTGAGCAGCAGGACGACACGTCAGTGACGCTTCGGTGGCAGCACATTAGAAACCGGGGGATGACTCACCAGGCTGAGGATCATCATGATTTTGCTGGGAATGGGAGAGGATGCTCGGGATGTCTGTGAGCTTCGGTTGCTGGAGTCGAAGTGACGAAATCCATCTGCAGCTCACAATATATACTCAGCCCCCGGGCATGTTCTGCTTGTCCCCGCAGCCCTCCCCCTGCCTCCCCGTCCCCCACCGCGGGCCGGGCTCGTGTGGACCCCAGGGACCTCTTGACATGGAGGTGCACGTAGAGCCTGACCTCCGTCGCCTGCCAGGGAGGAGCCCGGGTCCGCCACTCCGCCGCGGCACGAGCAGGGGATGCGGGGGTAAGGGGGGCACGGGCATCTCGCAGCCAGAGCCCTTGCCCGGAGTCCGGTGTGACTCACCCCACCCTGCGAAGGGGTGCGATTCAGTTGCAGCACCGGGGTCAACGCTCGGGCTGGTCACTGTCGAGCAGGTTTTCAGCTAACGGGGCACGCCGAGGTATTGAGTTTTACCTCAATCTCGACTTGCACAATCGAATTGTGTGCCCTTTCAAATTCCAGCCTCGCCCTTCGTGACGCTGCGATAGTTTGGAGAGAAGAGGAACCGCGTGCTTCTGCTCTGGCAAGAGGAGGGGGGGAGGGGGAGGGTGTGCACTGCATGGCTACGGTCTGGGGCGTCCGGAGTCTACTTGCAGCAAGTGAGCCGGGCACTATTGTTCCTTCCATTTCCCTCTATCCCTCTATCCATCCATCTTCACACTTACCTGGACATCATGAAGAGGATTTTTTCATATGCAAGGGAAGAGACAAACTGTCTGATTTCTTGGATCAAGTACATTTTTGTACTAAAAGTGACACAAGATTATCATTTTTCCTAGTAACGAGACAAATATTTCTGTATAGGAAGACAATTTTCTCAATCGAAAGATAATAACGTGTTGCGTCAAGAGTCAAAATGTATTTGAACTAAGAAAACATATTTTTCTGGGTGAAACAATTTCTCTACAGTACACAAGCCTTCCAGGTTTCTATGTCGCTGTTTACAGATTTGACATTGCTTGGTCTAAGATTGGGCATGAAGGGGGGGGGGGGTCGATTTAAGCCCCCTTTGTCGGACTATTGACGTTGCCTCTGAAACATTTAGACCGGATTTATAAAAATGGTTTGAACAGAAAAATGTTAGTTTTTGCGCGATCTTGGTAGAACGATCGCTATCTGCAGATAGCAGCATGTCACTGCTCCGGGCAATACGTTATGCCACTGTATGAGGAGGGCGGGGCGAGGAGGGGCGAGGAGGGGCGTGGCGGGGCAGCCACCAGTTGTGTTATTGTCTCAGTGCCAGGACCCATTGACCTCCATCGGCGTCGCGCGCGTCGCATGTGAAGAGCTTTGGGACGTCGTCGGCGACCTCTGGCGGCCGCCGGGAGACTCTCGGCAGTCACGTGACCGTGCCCTACACGGCGCCCGAGACCTTCCCTCCAAAAAAGTGGGAGATTGGCATGTAAAAGACGTGAGTACTGCGAGTACAAACAATCACCGAAACAATCCCCACATCTCTACGTGATGTTGTCGAGGCTTCCAGGCCTTGCCTGCATTGCGCGTGTCTTGTAGTTCTTTAGATAGAACGAACGCGCCCATTTGGCGGGCATATCCATGTGCTGACCAGCCTCGTGCATAGGTGACACTTTACTTTGTAAGAGGCGGGGAGCAGATGAGCCTGGGGTGCCCCCTCCCGCTCCCCAAACACCGGCACAGGCCACCCCCGCCTCGAGCCCCGGCTCGCGCAACGGCCTCATGTCCACACCAAAAGCCCCTCGGGGGCTCGTATAAAAGGCTGGCCAGTGGTCGACCAAGGCATCAGTCCTCCAGGAGCCATCCTCAGCACCTCAGTAGCCCCACAGCCCAGCCCAGCCCAACCCCACCGCCAACATGTGCAAGCTCGCCGTCGTCCTCGCCGCTGCCCTGTGCGTCGTCAGCGCCGCCCCCGCCCCCAAGCCGGGCCTGCTGGCCGCGGCGCCCCTGGCGTACAGCGTGCACCCGGCGCCCCTCGTGGCCGCCCCCGTGGCCGCCCCGCTGGCCGTGGCCCCCGCCGTCGCCACCGCCTACTCCTCCCAGGTGGTCGCCCGCAACTACAACACGCTAGCCGCGCCCCTGATCGCCGCCCCCGCCGTGGCCCCCGTGGCGGCCTACTCCGCCTACCCCGCCGCCTACTCCGCCTACCCCGCCGCCTACTCTGCGGCCTACCCCTACATCTTCTAAACTGAACGGGTTGCATCTCGTTCTTAACATTTGCTAGTTGGAAGTCTCTAATAAACTGACTGAGATGAAATGAAACGCATGTCTTTACTCAAACGAAACCATACACAAGCCGCCCCGTAATTGGTTCGCCAGCAGTACAACTACAATCGCATGAACATTCTTAAAAGGCAAATTAAAATTCAATCTCAATTTCTTACATGAATATTTGTACCATTTATCCCAAAATATGCAAAACGCGTGATTGCAACGACATTTCACCTGTTTTGTAAATAAAACCAGTGTGATAAGGCTACGACATCCAAGAAAATAACTAATTAATATTGCGTATTCGTATTATAATTTTGTAGAAATTTTAATATTTTTATAATGCTTGATTTTGGAGTAGCGGACCTGAAAAACGCTGGCGCCAACTCATGATTATTATTTAAAGGTGATATACATTGGGTGACCAAAGTTTACTAACCGCTCGTTCAGAAATTACGTCCGTTTTTCGCAGATTCATTCGACAAAGTTGGCAAATCACGGGACCTCAGCGCCTGCGAAACTCAGGGTAGGCCACCCCGCGGTACACACACGCACTGTAAGCCAGATATTGCCTACCTATCAGGCGCTCTATGAGCTTGCAGAAGGCTAAACTTGGCAGTTTCGTAACGACGAAGAACGGACGTACTTTCTGAATGATCCCTTTCGTGTAGATACCGGGAGCGAGTGGAAGGGGGCAGTGGATGACAATTCACCCCTTGCCCCTTTCCGCAGATAAAAGTGTTGCGAAGAGCAGGATAGTATACAAATTATACCGTACAGAATATGTGGTATATTTCCGAAAAATAGGGTTAATTACGCTTTCTCCAGGAGTTACGAACCGTTCAAAGCATCATGACGGTTGTAGGCAAACCACTTGCAAGTGCCAACCAAATGTAATGGGCTTTGAGCTTCCTCAAGACCATGGCGAAGTCCCAATGAGGCCCTTGAGTCTTGACTAATCGCAGACTCTTGCGTATTTCCGTCGGGCATTTCCGCGCTTGCACTAAAAACACCCAATTACACAGGGTGTCCTATCGCCCCCGATCTTTAAAAGAAGTTATACTCTTCTGCATGCAGACCTTATGGCCACGGAGCGAGAAGACAACCCGCCCACACACGTGTATGCGGTTCAAAATATATCTAAAACAGCAAAGCACGGGCCTCAATGACACCCTGCACATTGGTTTGGTTCGACATTTTCGGAGACAGGAAGAAATAGACGGGAAATTTGTATTGTTTGTGTAACAAAATCTTTAATATCGCAGCGACGCAGTGGTTTACGCTTGCATTGTACATCTTCAGCGCTACTTCAACGTTTACTCTAGGACTTAGTCACTTCTTCGTTTCCGCCCCGCCGTTACATAAATAGCTTAAAACTAATTAAACATGATAACAATTTCTCAAATAACTGTACAATCATATCAGTTCTATTTAAAGCTCCGGCCGTCATAGCGCCAAGTTGCCCGCTGTCGCCCTGGTGATACCGTTGACTGCAGGCAGGAACTGCCTATAATAGTGGCCGTCGTGGAGAGCGCTGAAGCTGGCGGACGTCGGGGTGGGAGCGGGTGCGGCCACCGGGACGGGCGGGGTGGGCGTCGGCTGCAGGGGCACCCTTGCGGGCGTGCCGAAGCCGAAGTCGAAGTCATCTGGGGACAGTGCGGGGCCCGGGCCGAACGCCCCGTTCGGTAATGCGCCCGGAAAGAGTGTGGGCGCGGGCAGCAGGTAGTTGGGCGTGATGCCATGGCCGAAAAGATTGGGGTTGAAGTGCAACGGTGGCAGCGGCGTCGGGCCGACCGGCGGGAGCGGCAAGGGGTTCTTGAACGTGGGGGTCACCCCGGTCGGGAAGGGCAGCGGCAGCGGCCCCAGGCCCCTGCCCGGCAGCGGTAGGAAGCCGGACGTGTGCAGCAGCCCCGGCGCGAAGGGCAGCGCCTCGGGCGGGAAGTTGTAGTTGAAGTTGGGCGCGAAGCCGAAGGGCAGCGGCAGCAGCGGGGCCGGGGGCGCCGCCGGGGACTTGACGACGGCGGGCACCAGGGGAGGCGGCGGCGGCGGCAGCACCGGAGGTGGTAGAGGGGGAGGGGGTGCGACGGGCCCGAGCGGCGCCTGGTGCAGGACGGGGTGGTGCACGGTGGGGTGGTGGAGCACGGGGTGGTGCAGCGGCGGCGGGTGCAGCGAGGGCGGCGGGGCGTGCAGCACGGGGTGGTGCAGCGGCAGGGGCTGCCCCTGCGTGAGCAGCAGCGCGCGGTGCAGCACGGGCGGCGGGAAGGCGGCCAGCCAGCGGAACACGTTGATCTGCGTGGAGTAGGGCGGCACGGCGGGCGGGGCGTGCCTGATGACCGTCAGGGGCCCCGCGGGGCCGTGGTGGTGCGGCACGAAGCCCGCGCCCGCCGGGCCGGCCAGAAGCAGCGCGCTCACCAGCCCGCTCACCAGCACCGGCACCTGCAACCGGGACCAACAACAAGTTCAGCAGTGTCCGAGACAGTGTCAGAGGGAGCGCGTGGCGGCCAGGGCGCCGCCAAGCGCGTGCAGCGCCCACGCATCTAGCATGGCGATGAGCCCGACTGTCGCAACGGTCCGAGTGGTCACTTGGTATGCTGCCACTGCGATAGCCAAACACTTTCTCAAGCGACCCGAGGGGTGGGGAGGGGGGTGGGGGCGTCGCGCTATTCGCTTCATGAGCTGTCAAGTGGCTGGAAAAAGACATCACAGCGGGGCCGAAAAACGAAGGTGGGAGGGCGGGGGGAGGGTAGACCACCAGCGAAGGGGTATTCAATGCAAAAAGCGCAGCGACTCTGTGCATTTTTGTTTATGGCACGAATCAGTTAAGTCAACCAGTTATACTGTACCGCAAGTGATAGCTTTTCATATTTCTGCGTGAAATAAGTCTCACTCTAAAGTAGTATTGTTAAACATATTGTAAAAAAGAGAACGAGGAGTTGGGGCACTTTTCCATCCGGTAGAGACAATCTTGAGGACTGTCTAAAATATAACTTGAAATTTAGAGAATGCAACGAATCTAGATGCCTTTCTCCCAGGCACTTCAACCGGTCGTATCATCGGTGGTTGAACTCATTACTCTCCAGGACGAGCACTTCGCGCCGGCTGATGCACGAACTGGAATCGTTCCAAAACGACAGAGCCGATTTGCGTTGAATCACTCGCGTAAATCCGTGATGGCGGGCATGGCGGAGGTTGCCGTAGAGGAGCTCGTCGCTGCGTCGCGCTGCGGTCGATGGTGGTCACTCACCGCGAGCCCGGGGCTGCCACGGGGACTGCAGGGACCCGGCATCGCACTACACTAAATCGCACGGGAAGCCTTGGCGGTGCGACACCTCAATGACAAGTGAGCCAAGATGGCGTCCGCTTTTCGTTTTATACTCGCCCTCTCGCCGCCCTGCGCGCCCCTTCCGCGTCCGGCGGCGGGGGCGTGGCCTGTCGGGGCTTGGCGGGGCTCGGCGGGGCTTGGTGGGTCCGGGGCGTGGTGGGTCCGGGGCGGGCTAACTTCATCAGTGAAACTATGTGCGTGCCCTGCGCCACCTGCGCCCGCCCTGCGCCGGCCCCACATCCTGCGGACCTGCCAAAAGAAAGCGCGAGTGCAGAGGTTGTGCAAGCGCGGTCATCACATCACGCGCCGCGCGTCCAACGTGACGCCTCGTCCATGATTGAGTCCATCATCGCCACCTAGAGCGCGTCGCGTGCCTAACGCCTTACGCGGCCGCACCGGCCGAGCGCCGGCAGCCCGGGCAGACGGCTCGTGCGGCACGATCAGAAGGGACGGAGGGCGGACAGCAGCGCCGGTCCACGGTCCAGCGTCCCCAGCATCCAGCGTCAGTGTGAAGGAAGGTGGAGAACCGGGGGTTCAGTGGACCTTCACCAGGGTGCGTGCGTACTTACGCCAGGGTTCGGCGTTAGCTAGCGTGGTGATTGTGTTCCGGGCTGAACGCAGCAGCTTGGCGTAACTCCTGGCAGTCGCGGGGACGCGGACACAGGCTGGCCGTACCGGATGATGGCACCCGGCGACGCAGGGGGTGAGGGCGAGGGGGCGCAGTAGCGTTCAGTGCATTGGGTAATATTGGGAGGGTGGGGTGAGGTGCGGTAGGGCCGTCGCAAGTCCGCAGAACTGCGTGTGTCGCGAGGTACACATCTTTTTCGGCGGGGGAGGGGGCGAGGGGGCGAGGGGGCGAGGGTGGTGGTCAGAGTCCTGTGCGTGGGAGGAGGTGTCGTCGGCAGGGTGGGCGCCCAGCACTATAAGAGCCCCGGGGCGAGGCTGACGAGTCGTCACTCACACCTCGACGAGCTTTGCGCAAACATCAGCAGCAAACAGCAAGATGAGCTTCTCCACAGTGGTGAGTACGAGAAGTGGTCATTTCTTTGAAACAAAGGGATCTGTTAGGAGGGGCGCACCCGCACAACACGCTCACGCACCTCTTGCTCTTTGCCCTGGCAGGTTCTGGTCTTGGCCGCCCTCGCCGGCGTCGGCATGGCGGGGATCGTCTCTCCTCTGGCCGCCCCTCTCGCCGCCGTGCCCTACGCCACCTCCTACGCCGGCCACACCGTCACCCACGCCGTCGCATCCCCAGTGGCCGCCCCGATCCCGGTAGCCGCTCCGTTGGCCAGGGTGGTGGCCGGCCCCCTTCCCGCCCCTCTGGCCGGGCCATTCGCCGCCCCCCTGGCTGCACCGTTCGCTGCTCCCTACGCCGCCCCCTACGCCTCCTACGCCGCCCCCCTAGCAGCGCCCTTTGCCGCCCCCTACGCCGCCGCCCCCCTGGCCGCCCCCTACTCACCGTTCCCTCTCCCAGCCGCTTACTCCGGCCTGCCTGCACCACTGTTCCTCAAGAAGTAGAAGATCTCATCACCGAAGAGCTGCATTCTTTCATCTCATAAAATAAACTAATATCACACATCATTGAGTTGCACTTCTGTTTTCGACCTTCATGGTTTGTCCCAATAGCGCTTACATCGATCGCATAAGGATCGTCCAGCGTCCAGAAAGAACGTCCGCTTATCTAAGATTCTTTCGGGAAATTACAGGAGCTTGGCGCCTGCGGAAATCAGGGTAGGCCACCCAGCGGTGCACGCGTGCACTTAAGGCAAGATGTTGCCTACCGATCGGGCGCTAGCACTAAGTGAGCTTCCATTGGCTGAACTGGGCAGTTTCGAGACGGAAAATGGCGAACGTACATTCTGGATACTCCGTAATCAGTTGTAACCACAGTAATATTTACTCTCCACCCCGTGGGCCTGGCTGGAGCCGGCGCGCGGCCCTCTGCGCTGCGACCGGCGCGGATACGGGCAGCCTTGAGATCCGCGCCGTGAGTCATTCGGCGACTAAGAGGATTCACTATGATTTGTGTACCGACCATTAATACCCGACACTCGGTCCAGCCCTGCCCGCATCGGCCCAGCCGGAGCGGCAGGCTGGGCGAACAACACCTGGAAAAATAAAAAGATTCCCAGTGCGAAGAGCACGAGCGGACGTTAGACGGAAACCTGACAGTTTTCTTTTGGAGATGGCCAATGTGTATTTAAGTGTGGACACTTCCCCTCCAAACACACACTGCTGGAAGTTCGCATTGCTGCCGATTGCGCGAGGCTTAGACTGTACTTGACAGCAACCATTCCCCAACCTCGCACCCGTAGTCCCCGCCGTGCTTGTGGCCAGACAGCGGCCAACGACTTTCTGATAGGAAAGATCACAGAACGGCCAACATCACTACACAAACGTCCTCGCACCTTGCGCGCCGGGCCCCCCCTGATGAAGTACCGCCGAGCCATCCCGGCGATCTCTCATTCCTCTCTCTCTCTCTCTCTCTCTCTCTCTCTCTCTCTCTCTCTCTCTCTCTCCCTCCTCCGGGGAAGTCCCCCGGTGCGCAACGTCCGAACAACCTTGTTTTGGTCTGCGGTTTAGAGGGGCAGCAGGCGCGACTCCGGGGACTTTGGTGTCTCCAGGTTGGCATGGGGGCTCGCCAGGCCTATATAAGCCCCTGGTCCGGGCGCAGCCGCACTCTGCGCATCACCATGGCAGCCTGGACCACGCTGCTGCTCCTCTCCATCGCCGTCCTCGGGGCGCAGGCGGCCTCCGTCTCCAAGACCAAGTGCCCGGTCGTGCCCGGCAAGTCGCCCTTTGACCTCAACAAGGTAAGAGGCGACTGTTTGTGGCTCCCAAGCCGTTATCTTCCCCTACAATAGAAACTCTCGGCGAGATTCTAGAGACGCTATTCGAGCTAATAACCCTGCGTGTGCCACAGTTCCGAGGCGACTGGCTGCTGGTGGCGGGCTCCCCAGACTCGCTGGCGGCGCGAGGCAAGTGCGGCAAGTACAGCGCGAGCGCCGGCCCCGGGCAGGACGGGCTGAGCCTGAGGTTCGCCGGCCAGGGCACCGGGACGGGCAAGGCGGCGGTGCCGCTCGCCGTGGACGTCATCTCGCAGGCCGTCGCCGGGGACAAGGTGGCCCTGTCGCACGCCGTGTACCGCAAGCAGGGAGACTCGGACTACGAAGGTGAGTAGGGCAAGCGCAGAAAGAGGCCCATATCTATAGAATTCCCTATACTTTAAGCGCCCCGAGCGGATAGGCAGCCCACACAAACTTCTGCATCCCGTACAGCATAAGTACGCGAAAGAGGGGCGGGGTCAATCAGATAGCTATAGCTATACCCTTCACTCAGAAAACCGTCTCTTTCTGGGATGACTTTGCCGTAACCAATGGAATTTTCGTCGACACAGAGAAAAAATCTCTTCAGCTTCACAAATTTTATTCAAAAACTAGACAAAACTTTCGTCATCTTCAATACATTTTTTCTTCACCCAAACGGAAAATAAGGACGAAAATTTCGTTACAGTGAATAAAATTTATTTTCCCCGAAAAAGCGGTGAGCTGGTAAGCAGTGTACTAGAGTCTCGGAGAGGCTAGTATGCAGCCAGTGCAGCCAGCTTTACTGCCACATGACCGTTTTAATCTGAACGCATTCATGTCTTCACTATTGTAGGTGTTTTCAAGCAGAGCATCGTCGCAACAGACTACGACAACTACGCGGTGGTGGTGTCTTGCAGGCAGATGTACGTCGCCAGCACCAAGAGCTTCGGGCGCAACCTGTACGCCGAGATCTGGGCACGCAACAAAGTGACGCTCTCCCCGGAAACGATCGGCGTCCTCAAGAACATCCTCTCCAGCTACGACCTAGACGCGAGCGAGATCAAAAACGTCGACAGGGCCAAGTGCTAGATCACGCGCGCCTCGTTACGAAAAGTCCTAATTCACGGTGTTTAATAAAATGTTCATTTTCCTCACTTGGTTTTTGTCGACTCTTCTTCAATAGTACCCAGCCTTATCAATGTTTCACTGCTTGAGGGGCATTGAGGGCGCTCTGTACTCATGTCGGTGCGCATTCAGCCGGGCCAGCCAGAGCCGCGCCGCCCAAACTTCCCGCTCGATAACACGCGCCGCCGCGCTCTTTCCGCTCCCCCCACCACACTTCCGACATTCCCCCTCCTCCCACTGTGTCAGCGTCGACGCAGCTTAGTGTCTATGGTACGTCGGCCAACGAAAGGCAGAGTGACCGTGTGGCCTAATGGATAAGGCGTCGGACTTCGGATCCGAAGATTGCAGGTTCGAGTCCTGTCACGGTCGGATGTAACCTTTTGTTTCAGGCGGAAACAGTGGTGCATGTCGTATACAGGTCAATCGAAACTAGACCACTATTGGGAGATCAGATAGATTTCAACAATGGGAATGTCAATTTAAAAATAAAAATGTTCTCCGACAAAAATTTTAATATTTATTCGGCTTGAATATATGAAAATTTCACCAGCTTACATTAACAAGGAAAGTTAACCAACCATGGTCCGTTTCCTTCCACGAGCACGCACCTCTTCAAATTTATCTAAAACTAATTTTGAATCTTTCACATTGACTTTCTTATAAGACTGCAGTATGAGAGGAAACAATTTTTCCGCATTAGAGTGAGTGCTCAAAAGAGCTCTTTCAAGCACATATAAATCTACTCCTTTATCTTCTGCACTATTTTCTACATGACTCAGTCCAAAATCAATAAGAGTAATACTTATTTGCCCTTCTGTGGAAAGTGAATATAACATGTTTGATGTAGTAAGGTCGCCATGTATTATATTACTGGCATGTAATCTTCCGACTATGGAACCAATCTCTGTCGCAACAGGAAGTATAGTGCGAAAAGAGTCCTCTTCAGAACAATCACTTAGAGTATCATTGATAAACTTCTTCACTGTGATACTACCCTGAATTTCCTCCATGAAGATCCGTCGACTCTCAAAGTCCACTAGGTAAAGGCATGGTGTTCGAACACCTAGAAAAGAAAACAATCAGAAAACACTATTCAACAGAAATGAAGTGAGTTAGGTAATTAGATGTTGATTGTTTTTGTTTTTTCTAAAGGTACCTGCAGTTTTACTTCGAGCTATTGCTCTGGCCTCAGCTTTCATGCGTTCCTTGGTCAGATGTTCATCAAGGTCTGGGTGCCGGTAGAACTTTTTAAACCGCTCTTTCACGATAGTTGGCCTTCCTAGATAGGTGCCCTTGTAAACACGGCCTTCGGCTCCTTGCTTGAAAAGCTCGAAACCTTCCCAAGCTGATGACATTTCAGAATAGGTGATTTTGGTGTAAGTAAATATGTAAATACTATACTATCATAACAGCAAAGCAGGCAGACTGTCCACTTTCAAGCAAGACCAAGACCGGTTAGATCTTTAGTAGCGTTCTGAAGGGGAGGGGATCAGATTGGCCGGGAACATGTGTGACATAACCTGTGTTTGGTGTTGACTAATGTTGCAATATCTGTACTTTCTGTAAAGTATTCCCTGCTCGTCTCTCGTTGAATTGTTTCGTTCCAGGTACTTGCCCTCAGATTATTTCCCGTGCGGGAAACAGCCTGTGTTCATTTTTAAGTGTTGCCAGTTGTGACCGTACTATTGAAGCATTTATGAGTTTTTACTTCTGCTGCTGCCCTATGCAATGCGGAATTTTGTTTCGAAATTGTTTTTACTTCACTTTACATGTTTCTTGTGCAGCTTTCAAAATTATCTTACAATCATGATATTTGTGCTGTATGCCTTCCTCATGTCTTTTATTTCTTTTGCTTCTCTTGTTAAATTGTCTAAATGACGTGTTGCTTCATTATGTTTACGATAAACTTTCTTTCCAACTGTTAATTCATATCTCGATTTCGGTTTCTTTTGCAGTACTGGAGCCCTGTTAAACTATGGCAGATGAGAATAATCAGCCTAAGATTGATCCACTTAAAGGCCGTCAGGGAGTTCATGCTGCTACTCGTGACTATATTAATTTGATTGAAAAACAAAACTTGTATCGTGTTTCTGAGCTTGTCAAGCACAGGCGCCGGACAAATTTAACTGGGCTTGGACTTTTTGGACTTGTTGTTGGAATTTACACCTATACCATCTACGCTGTGAAGCAAGAGAAGTTTTTGGACGACTTTGAAGAGCCAAAGTTTGTCGAAAAGAAACAGTAGTTTAAAGTTTATTTTTATTTTGCATTTTTGCTCCCTTAGATTTATTTTGTTAGTTGAATAGCCTTTAAGCTACTGTAAACATGTCAAGCCCAGCATTGCAATCTGTCAAAAAGTTGGTACAAAATGGTTCTCGCCTTCGGCTTCCACCACTTCCATCTCCAAGAGATCTTATCAACCTGTACAAACTTCGAGCCAAAAAGCAGCTCTCTCAAAATTTTCTTCTAGATAAAAGACTAACAGATAAGATAGCAAAAGCTGCTGGTGCTATTAAAGATGGTGATGTATGTGAAGTTGGTCCAGGTCCGGGAAGTATCACTAGATCAATTTTAAAGCGTGTACCAGGTCGGCTTATTGTTATTGAGAAGGATCCACGTTTCCTACCTTTTCTAGAGGTATGCTTGTCTCTTATTGTTAAACATTTAATGTTCCCTATAATGCAGTTTAATTGCCACTTACTATTCAACTAGATGTTGCAAGAGGCTTCTCAAGAAAGATTGAAAGTTGTTTTAGGAGATATCTTATCAGTGGACATGCAAAAATTGTTTCGTGAAGATCTGCGCATGCAGTGGGATGACAGGTGTCCAAACATTCACCTGATTGGTAACCTCCCTTTTAGTGTGTCCACCCCACTTTTAATTCAATGGTTGAGAGATATTTCTTTGAGGTATAATGACTTTTTAACTAAATGGTCTGGCTTTCACCACGTTCTTTCTATTTAATGAAAATATTTTTTCTTAGGCAGAATGCCTGGTCATATGGACGTGTAAGAATGACTCTTACCTTCCAAAAGGAAGTTGCAGAGAGAATTGTTGCTGAAGCTAATGGCCGTCAACGTTGTAGATTGTCAGTGATGTGTCAAAATTGGTGTGATGTAAAGCATGTTTTTACAATATCAGGTATTTTTTCTTCGTTCTTCCTCGTTTAGAATATTTTCAATTCAAAATTCCTATCTATCTATCTAGTTTACAGTTTTCAACTAGTAGCTTCTTTACAAATGTATTATTGTTTCAGGATCATCATTTGTTCCACCTCCAGATGTTGATGTTGGCGTAGTTACACTGAGACCTAAGATTGAACCAATTATAAAGGAGGACTTTCATCTTGTTGAGAAAGTTGTTCGTCAAATGTCAACTTTTCGTCAGAAGAAGTGTATTAGAAGTGCTCAGTCAGTGTTATTTCTGAAATGTTCCAGGTACGATCAAGAAATTATTTGTTTTACTGAAGATGTATCTTTTTCAGAACATTATTTCCACCGCATGTTCGTGAAGAGATGGCTGTAAAGTTGTTGCATTTGGCCGAAGTAAATCCTGACACTAGATCTTTTCAATTAACACTGGAAGAGTTCAAACGCTTGGTATCAGCATTCAGTTACATGTGCCAAGATTATCCAAAGCTGCTGAAGTAAGTTTCAGCTGAGTATTTCCCTTGTGTGTTTCTCAAGTGTATGCACTCTGTGTCCTGATAAACCTTAATCAATTTTGTATCGCAGGTATCAATATGGAGGTAATAGTAATGATAAGGAATTCTGGGAGAATAATGAAAGTAGAGATCTTGATATTGGTGAACTTCTCCCTGGAGAAAAGGATATGGATGTTGAAGAAGTACGAAAATTGTAAAGTAACCTTGGTCCAGCGTAAATAAATTATGTCTGCATAGTAGGAACATGAAATGTTTTGTTTGATTTCATACAGTAAGAAAGAGACAATTACCATTTGATCTAATTTATTATACCCTAATTTGAAAGGCAAATGTGGCAATTAAAAACCCTATACTTTGAAATTTAACTACAATAAAATATTTCATACCGTAAAAATAGCAGTAATTAACAAACATCATCTCAAATAGTAATGAGAAAAAGTAATTCATCTTGAATGAGTACTCCAAGCCAGCATTGGCACATCACAACAACCAAAAGGTTACCAAGTGAGGTCTGTTCTCCACTAAAAAAAAATCTAGGTGAAACATGAAGGTCATGACAAAATGGACAAAACATCTACCTAGTAATTTTATAGAAAACAATATTTGATGGACATCGATAAAGTTTACACCAAGTACAAAGATTCCATTAATTAAACATCTCTTAATCTCTTACATTTCCAAATGAAATGGAGACCAAAGGTTACAATGTAAGGCAAGAATTGGTCATGAATAAGATCAAGAAAATGTTAAGGAATATGAAAATACCTGACTCATTTCAATCCTAAATCAGGCCTTCAGCAGAGTATTTAGCATGACAAGAATATATATCACAGTTTTACATGTAACTCATAAGGCAAGCACAGCTATGATCACAATGTTGGTTCATTCTTGCATTTTAGTGCATTTATAGACATCTTCCATTCAAGAGAGAGACAATCAAAAATAAGTCTGAGAAATTTTCACACAATAAATGATAAGCTTTCCAAAAATTAGAGTAAACAAATCTAAATGAGATTGAAATTGGACCACAAATTTAAAATAATTTTACTTTACTCAACCGCTTTACATCATTATCTATTCAGATTGATTTATTTCCACTCTTTGGTCCCATTCATTTATTCAGGGCCCATTTACGATCGTTCGCGGAATCTTAAATTAAATTGACCAACGCGTGGTGGCTTATGGGAGTATCTACGATGCCAGCCCCTTAAATGAAATTCATTTCT
>NW_026267295.1:386903-400236 GCF_000697945.3 Frankliniella occidentalis | reverse complement strand
TGGCGCCGACGACAAGTGACAATCGATTCTGTCATGGCGGGACTATAATTTTATTTAAGCTAAGGACCACCGTAAATGGGAGGTTCCATTTAACCCCAAAAATTAATAAATTTCTGCAGAAAATGCAATTTCATTTAAGACAGCCCGGACGATCGTAAATGGGCCCTTATAGCCATAATACATTACTATTACTGCTCACAAGAAGACAATAACTAAAAGAATTTAAAATACTTCTTGGTAACTTTTCTCTTTTTAAAAACACTCAGCTTAATTTAGACGGCTCGTTATTGGACAAAGACAGAATGTAAACTAAGAAATATCTCATATCATTGCCATCCCTGAGAAGTAAAAAATAGCCTCAGTAAAATTTCATTTTAGCATCTTAAGAAGACTGGAAAAGATTTAGGTGAATTCCAACTCACACCAGTTAAACTTAGGTAAGCCTTATGAACAAGCCTCAAAATAGTTCTGCACAGGAAATATCTGTTGCACTGCACAACCAAAACCTACTTAACACCTAAAATCAATTGAGTACAGCATATATTGACTACAGCAGGAATGTGCCATGTCAAATACTCAGACAGAAAAGAAAAATAACAAAATTGTACTAAACTTAAGATCACTCATTTAACCACAGTTCTAATGAAAAGAAATATATCAAGGTAAAGGTTCCAAGAAACAACTTTCAAGAGTTCTAAAATTCAGTCATATGCATAAAATATCTATCTAAAGCACGTTGTTGGGGTGAACAGTTAAAAGAATACAGGGGACAAGTTACAGTTACAACTGGTTACACCCTTAATTCAAATTACAAAATCAAACTCTTGATTCATTAACATAACCCAAGTATGACTTGAGTATCGGATTACATCAAGAATTATCACAACATCAACAGCATATTCTAATTTAATTCACTTTTTAGCTGCAAATAGAAAATTGAAAAAGGATCACACCTAGAAGTTCACATGTTTACATTTGGAAGAAGCTTTTCCAAGAGTGCGCGTATTTGAGCTAGTTCATCAACATTTAATCTTACTAAATCTTGAAGCTTGCGATTTTCCCTCTCAACTACTTGACTCAAGAGCACGCAATTTTCAGGGGAGTGTTGTAAGTTAGAGTAATTACCTTCAAGAATGACTTTTCTTCTTGAACTTGAGCTAGGGTTGGTATTCACACCTTGGATTGATGGGTTGTTCACTGTAGAAAGCAAATTGGTATTTAAACCTTCGAGTTGTGAACATAGAGTATTTTGGTGCTGAATCACTGTAGCAACCTGCAATGCAAATAAAAGGCAATGAATAACTGATAGAAGAACAAAGAAGCAGAGGAAAAAGCTAAGCTTCTTGAAAAAAAATCAGTGTGCTGAAAAGAATGACATACCTGCTGTAGTGCAACATTCATGTTACAGTCAGAAGATGAGCATAGATGATTTTGAACTTGTTGCAAAGCATCCTTAATTCGATTTTGAGCTTCCTTTAAGGTCTCCAAATTTTTACTGATACTTCCCATACATTCACTTCGGTTCTGAGCAAGTAAATCATCATGGCACTTAGTTAGGGACTTCTTCAGTTTACAGTTGCACTTGCAGCATTCCTGCTCGATAACAAAATTTTCTCAGTTAGCCTAGTACTTACGTAATTGAAAGAACTTGTTAGATTAAATTGATGTGCTCTAAAACTATGGTACTGGTTGCAGTTATGAAATAAGCCAACATAATTAGGAGCCCACTAAGCAAAGCAGATATTTAGGTCTTAAAATGGAAGTAAATCTACTGGTTAGAAGCACAACTAATCAACAAAATTGATATCAAAGGATTTTAGCATGCCTCCATGCAACTCACCCTGGGTGTGCGGAGAGCCTCCACTTCACCCTCGTAGTCCTGAAGACACAAGACACATTATGCCATGCAACTAAAACTTTCAATGAATCACCAGCTAGGGAAAGGGAAGCTATAAAATCAGGTGCAGTTACTTATGTTTTTTGGCCAGCTCTACTAATATATTTTTAAATTTTTTCCTTCCAGAAGAGGTACTATGTAGCACCATCTAATTAAAACCATGCTGATAGAGAAACTATAGTACTAAAACATGAAAAGGTATGTACTACATATTTCTAACAAAAAACTTAGTAATTAAAAAATGAAGCCAAGACATGCACCGTTAATACCTTTAATTAGCATTCTACAGTAAGATTACCCACAGTTTTAGCAACAAAAATCTAATGGTACATGTGCGCTTGCACACATACACAGATAGTAGGTGTTCCCGGCCACATGGCACACTACTTACCACAATAGCAACTGGGAGGGGCAGCAAATCTGGTTTGTAGATTTCAGACGTGACATCAACGCTTTTCCTTGGCAAATGTATAACACTTTCATCGCTGCAAGAACTACCGTTAAACATGTTTCCAATTGAATCTGTTAATGATCCAGGAGAAATACTATCATATAGCCTTCCCAAGCCTAGATGGGAAATTTGCGCTGGTAGAGATTGAACTCTTCTTAAAGAGCTTGGGTTATTTTTTTCACAGATATTGCTTGCACGCCATTGAATAAGTCCAGATTCATCTTGAACTCGAATCACAGGAAGGCTCAGTCTTTTAAGGTGTTCGGCCGAGTGCATGGGTGGTTCATCAGGAAATACTTGAGTGTGCAGCATGGGTTCACTTTCAGAAAGCTGTTTTACTAGAGAGGCTCTTATTTTTTCTTTTGAGTTAGTATTAGTTTCTTCTTGAAAGCCGCTGCTATCAGAGTGTGCACTTCCAGTCCGAAATCCCTTATTATCATCTTCAACAGCCAACTATTAAAACAAGAATGTTATGAGTGGTAGCTCAAAATAGAAGAGAGGTATAGACAAATCCAAAAGGTCAGTTAGAAAACAAACTTACCTCCTCCATTTCAAAAGAATCACCTTGGGCTGCTACTACGTTTGCAGCATCTACTTTCAGGTTCACATTAGGAAGAATTCCAATAGAAGCATCTTCTACATCAAATTTTTCCTGTCGTTTCAAGCTTCCACGTCTACGATTGGTTGCAGCATTTAAATCAGTTTGGGATGTTCTCAAGGCTGTGTGAGAATCATTTTCTTCAAAGACTGAGGCATTATCTTCATCTTCATCTACACCCATTTTAAAACTCTGTTCCCTTTCAGATTCCCAGCTACTTACACTGCTAGTAGACCAATTTTTTAAATCAGGGGAATGAGCAACATTTTTGGCAACGTATGAATCAATACTTGAATTCAAAGACAATTTTCTCCGCATTTCCTTATCTAAATACATGGCAGATGACTTCGGCATTGAAAACATTCTTGGTAAATGTTGATTATATTGATCGTCAGTTGAAAACGTACTTTGGTGTGACTCAGGAGAGGTCAGAGGAGAAATGCAATCATCTGGGAGCACAAAGTCTGTTATTTCATAATGAGACAGTTGTCTAGCATCAGAAAGCTGTGTTCTCTTCAGGCATGTTTTAAGAATGCTTTTGGATATTCTGCTCGGTTTCAAAACAGGACTTAAAGTTGCTACATCCATTTTTGATTTCTCATGACTCTCATAATTTCCATTTTCTTCAACTACCTCCCCTAAATCAGAAAGATTTTCCTCTGGGTGAATATGAAGCACATCAAAAGTAGTTGAAACAACTGGAGAAATAGATGGGGCTGATTTCACTCGATGCAACTTCTTCCAGCTTACATCTTTTTCAGGAGTTGACGTTGGCAAATTTTCAGTTTTGTTTAGAAGCATTGGATTGGATTTTGGTTCCATGGACACATGCTTCTCTAGGAAATCTACAGATGGCAGCTTAGATAACAAATCAGAGGGTGAAGGTAATGATCTTCTTCTTTTCTCAGGTGAATTGCCAGAATTCTGCAGAGAACTTGTTAAGTTACAAGAGCTTGAATTTTGAATGCGAGGAGACATGGGAGAAGAAAGGAAAGAATGTAGGTCCTGATGTTTGGAACCAACTTCTGAAACGTTTCTGGCCAAACCACTGGCCTCATCTGTATCACTTTCGCTATCATAACTGGTTAGACTAAGACTTGTTGCTGAAGACAGAACTGAATCTTTGTGAACTAGTGGGCGAGGTGGAGGTGGCTTAGGAGCAACAGCTTCTGGAGTATCCACATCCTCAGAATTTATTTCCGTCTCTATCAATTGGCCATCAACATCAAAGGTAAAAGAACGTTGTCCTATAATCATCCTCTTCCTCAAAACCTATAACATTGTGACGGTTAGAGGACTCAACAAAGAGCAAGAGAATTCACAGATTACATTAAAACAAGGGAAGAAATAATACCTCGGGAGATTTGCTGCCTTGATTGTCAAGAAATTTTCTGTTGTCAGGGTTCAGAACAGAATGAGCCTGAGTGCCAGATGCTATACTGTCTCTGGATTTCATTTTAGTTAAAATCGTTACACGCTGAGCAGCTCGCGAAAAGCGACGTTTTGAAATTTCAGCATGTTGCCCAGGAGACGATCCAGCAGAACTCTTTATACTACTTTCTCTCTCATGCTCCCGAAGCTTTTCCATAATTTTGGCAACAATGACTGATGGAATCTGAGCACCTCCTGTAGATAGTTAAGAAAATTCAATTAAAGGTTTGCAAGTAAAAACACAAAGTATGACAACTACCAATGTGCCAAGGCTAATAAAAGATGTACAGTATCACGAGCAACAGCACACTACTAACAAACCCACAAACAAGGCTAGAAAAATTAGGGGCAAAAAAACAAACTAAGTAAATTTTGTCTAAAAACTGAAAATTAAATGAAATAAAAATTAAAAGATGGCAAAGACAAAGAAACAAAAAGTCATGCATAAAGGAAGTATTGCAAAACATTAAACATTGTAAATAAAATGTTCATTAGGATACTAAAGCAACAACATCATCAAAACACTAAAACAAAATAAATCAACCTTGTACTGTGCTAATCCACACACATAAACAACAAATCAAGGGGGGAGAGTTAGAAGCAAGATGATGAGATACTTGAAGATAAATAGATAGGATAGTGTTTACCTTCATGATGGATGTACTATTTACTCAATAAATATCATGCAATTGTGAACTGGATGAAGAAAACTGACGATACACTACGATCAAGAAAATATCTGAAGGTTTGAAGCTGCCAAAAGTTATAGAAAGCATCACACAACTAGATTAATTTTGCATAACGCACTCACTTTAAGTATAATGCTGGTTCACTTTCAAGAGATCATTCCTGTCCATATAAAACAATTTCAGACAAAAATACATATTGCTTAATGGAGTACCAGATACTTTACTTTTAGAAAACCAAACACCTCAAAAGACCATTTCTTGTATTTTTCTTAAATGCAAAATGCTAAGTTAATACTGAAAGTGGAATTAAATAAATGATAATCATAAGTAGATTAATGGTAGTGAAGGACAACAAATTTAGCAGACATATTGTATTTATAACATGTGAATAAGAGTTTGAATTCAAGTGCATTGTCTGAGCAAAGCTAAAGTGATCAAGATAAAAAGAGAAAGTTGTCCTATGGGTGTCCTGGTATGGATGCCCGTCTCCTACTACATGATTCCGTAGAGGGAACTGTAAGGAGGTGAGATGGTCTACGTGCTGAAGAAGACGAATGACCATGGTGTGGAAGGAAACGACTTGGAATGTTAGAAAATGATTCTGAGAAATAAGACTGGTTTTGAGGAAAATTTCTGTGAGCTGGAGATGAGACAGAGGATGGTAGACGAAAGCGTTCTGGTATAAATGATAAAGCATTGGGACTGATTATATCTGACTCTCCCGCAACAACTGCACCACCTCCACCACCACCACCACCTGCAGAAAGACATGATTAGAGATGCATTTTTGTAAAGACTTATTCAGAGCATAAAATTAATTAGGGGAAACATTGGACAAAAGTCTAGCATTGACAAAATGACTTTATTATTAGAAGTAAAGTTTAGGGAATGAACTCACCAGTCAATCCTCGATAGCCACTGTATCCAGACTCAAAAGTCTCAATGAGATCCTGCTGATATCGTAAAAAGTCATCTATTGCAACTCCTTTAACCTGGGAAAAAGAAAGACAATAGATAAGGCACTTGCAACTCAAGACCATCCCATCAGGTTTCCCTGCTAGAAAAATAATAAAATACAAACTTTGGACTGTTGCAGAAAACGAGCTGGGATTCTTGAAACCTCAGCTTCAGTATTATGTAATGGACCCCCAAAACCTAATCCCAACAAAACTTCTTCTGGATCTGGTCTGCGAGCCTCAAGATATGAATCAACACTAGATCCATGACTTCCTGTGTCTGATTGTAGAGATGGTGAAACATCACGAGAAAACGCTTCTCTCCTCTGATCTGCTGCTAATCCACTCTGACTTGACGAAGGCCTGTAATGCATACAGCACAATATTTTAAGTTGTAGTTGAAATTAAATATTTTAATAAACCAAGTAAATAAAATATCAATTAAAAGTAGAAAGGGAATTAGTACCTTATTGTAACAGACGGACACATATCACCTACAAAAAAAGGAGAGATAAAACAATTATTATGATAAGACTGCCATTAGACAAAACTAGTTTACTACTAAATGGTTCAACAAACCCTCACCTTTGTCTTGGGATTCTATTTTGAGTGACATCTCCACTTCAGTGTTTGAACTATCCACATCTTCTTCCCTGATTTTGAAATGAAAAAAAAAAAATCATTAGATAGAAAATGCGTACCTGGAGTAATCAATAATATATTTCACTTTGAAGATACATGAAAGATGGCTACTTACATGTGTTGTGAAAGTGGAATGGAATCAACCCACTCTTGAACTGTGACAGGTGACTTTCTGGCATGCATTCCTGCTCCACTTGAAGAATCAATATTGAGATATAATTGTTCCCCTAACTTCTTTGCATGTTGGTTGGGCAATTTGACAGAATCCATTGTGCTGAGAACAATGGCTGGGTTTGTTGATCCTGCTTGGCTTGTAACTATCGTATCATTGGAGAGCAATGATGAAGAAGTAGTATACTCTTCAGGAACATTAGTCTTGACACTTTCTTTACAGTTAACTGAGCTTGGAATATCACTGCTATCATATGCCACAACATGGTCTACTGCAGTGGCAGTGCTATCACTATTACGATTGCTACCAAGTTCAGGTTTCATTAAACATAATTCAGTTTTATCTACATCACAGTCATCTAGCGGATTATTAATGATTGTTTCTAAATCTTTTGATATGTGTTCTTGATCACCTGATGTAGTCTTCAGCAAGTTTTGCTCACAACTATCTGATTTCATTATTTTGGATTTCCTCAAATCCATATTTGATGCCATTGTAGGCACTACCCGTGAAACACAGTCTTGGTCCTGTTGATTCTTTGAAGTATTAGTAGACTCTAAATGGCTTGTACATTCAAGTGTGACATTGGTGAAAGAAAGAGCGTTGACAGGGAGTGTGTTTTCACAGACTTCTTCTAATTTTAACATTTCTCCACTTTTTTTATCCTGCGCTTTCATCCTCACCATCTCAGAGGCACTATGTTGTTCCTCACCTTCAGGATTTTCTACCCATGGTGCTACTTCAGCATCAACTCTATCTATATTGCTGTCACAGTGATCTGAAGAACCATCAGATGAAAAGAGGCGTCGAAACTTTTGAATGGCAATAGGAGCAAATTGAGGCCAATTCCTTTGTGAAGGAACATCTGCAATTTCATCTCCTTGGGATGATGCACCATTCCGGTCCTTGCTCCCTCTAAAAGATGGATAATCTTTGTCCCACTTCCATTGGAGTCCTCTCCGAAATACGTCACGGACGCGGTTTTGAAGGGTTTGAGCCTGACCCTCACTTTTAGTTCCTGAAAAATAATAACAGAAATTTAATTTTTAAAATACACTCAAGGCATATTAACAAAACTTCCTGATTACGCACTCCCATCCTTGGAGTAACAGCAAAAACATGTTAAATTATACATAAAATTCAGAATGTGGTGAGTGTTTTTTAAAACCATTGGGTATGTTCTAAAGAAATATTGTGCTTGAGAAACTTCAGATCTTGAGGGGACATCAACCAGAATGCTGAAAATCTTTCTAGTCTAGGAGGCCTTGATAATGCAAGCAGCACTTGGTTATGTAAAACAGCATATTGCAATGCAAGTAGGATAAAACTTCCCATTTTACGATCAATCTACCAAGCCTATTACCATATCTATACAGATGCAATCAATGTTAGTAACACAGACTATAAAATCAACCCTGATATCTACTAGTCTGCTAAAGACGTGTTTTAGCAAACAATATGAACCACAAACAGATAAAAAGCATTTTTAAAAAAGTACTGAAAATAGGAGACAAGAGATGAATTAAATACCCAAACTATGCCAATTTAATGATTTTTAGAATTATAAAATCAAAACCAATTATAAAATCATGCACGTGAACAACTACACACACAGAATTGCAATAAGATAAAATAAAATAAGAGACACTACTAAGAAAATAAAGAAGATTACTTGGAAAAAATAAAATAAAAACTCAATAAATATACATTTCAGCCTATATTTACTAGTTGGGTTGGCAGAGGGTGATCCTAGGAAGCAATGCTAATGGCTTACGGATCATACCTGCAGCCGACTCCATTATGCAGATGTTAAACTGTAGAAAAGAGATCATTTTGTGGCTCCATAACTATATGAGATTTCTTGTGACAGCGATTGAGGAGAAGAAAAGACAGAGGGTCAGAAATATTATGGTAGAAATTTTTCAACTAGGGTGTTTGGGATCTGAAGATAGATTTAAGATTAAAATTATTTCATTTTACTGAGAACTTGCCTTTTCTTTTCAGTTTC
The DNA here is from genome assembly GCF_000697945.3 of Frankliniella occidentalis. Taxonomy (NCBI): domain Eukaryota; kingdom Metazoa; phylum Arthropoda; class Insecta; order Thysanoptera; family Thripidae; genus Frankliniella; species Frankliniella occidentalis. The sequence continues at coordinate 391,392 of NW_026267295.1, read as the reverse complement.
TTATTTTGAGAACTCATGGTGGAAATGGATCTGTCAAAAGTTACTCCGACACTCAGCTACACATTTCATTTCATTGTACAAAATACAGCCTAACTTATCTCATCTCTTATCAGGGTTCTGACTTTGGATTCAACCCTAACTACTGTTTGCTATGAACACGCTGTACCATGAGATGTGAAAGATAAACGAAGCCAGACAAGAAGAGAGGCGACATTAATTAATCTGTGGTAGCTTCAGTCTCCAAAGCACTGACAAAGGGTCATGACAGGGTAAGTTTAGATCATGAGAACAAAGATTTTGTGTGTTTTTAAAGCAAAAATTGACAAGAATTACTGAAGACAACATGCATTTATTTCATGCCTTTAAAGCTTGGATGTACGACAGAAATGACGAGAAAACTTGCAAAAATTTCAGTGATAAATAGAGAGACCATCAAGAAAAACGATGCAAATTTTTTGAAGAAGAGGGCATAATAAATAACAAGAGAGACAGAGTTGACATGTAGGCCTCACATTAAGAAACAACTTAACATATTTTTAATTTCCCTAAATTGTGATTAAAATATATCAGAAAATCTAGCACTACTGCTCGCGTATTTCATGAATTAGATACTTGTGACAGTCCATTTCTACCGCGCAACAAAGCTTTTTTTTTGTGTATTTTTAATTTCCATTTTTTGTACAATTAAATAGCAAACAATCTGATATCCTTGAGGCTAAACAGGACGGCTAGCCTATGAAAGCGCAGTGAAAGTGATTTCATTTCTCGTGAGAGGATCGGCGGCATATATCGTTCGAGAAACGCAGTTTAACACATGAAAAACGAAAGCAAATGCCTAACATCTGGTTTCAGTCGTCAAATATTATGCATGAATTTGGATATATTTGGTCAGGCTGGCTGACAGAATGACAACTGAAATGCAACCCTACCTCGTTAGATGAGAGCGTTGATTCGATCTATCAAGACGTAGCAGCAAATTTTCAAACTCCCATCAACCGAAAGAAATAGTTTCTTTCAAGATGTAAAATTTGGAATGTTTAGCCACTTGATGATTCGGGCATCCATTTTGAAGATCCCAGCTCAGCTGGATGCTTGAGTGACGTCACGGACGTCACGAAAATACGGCCTGCTAAAAACACCAAACATCTTGTTTACTTTTAACTAGCAGAAAACAAGTCAGAGCGACCGTCAAAAATTACCCGAAGCCAGCAGTCTGCCCGGCCTGTCTTGGCTTGACTCTGCGCAGTTGATTTTGTTTTATTTATTTTTATTATTAAAAGGGTATTTTGAGATTGCAAGCTACTGATAATAGGTAAGTCATCCCGGACTTTCTCATATTATTGTGAAGTGTTCTCTGCTGTGTGTCGCCTAACCTAGTTTGCACATGCTGCTGTTGTACAATAGGCGTTAATTTAGTTTTCTTTCTTAAAATATTTTTTTAGGATAACTTTTGAAAAAATGAAGCGAGCTGAGAGAGGTAAGAATCGAAGTAGAGGTGGTTACAGAAAAAGGGGCCAGTCAGCACAACAGGATCGGAGCAGAGGGAAGTTTGAAGTAACTGATGAGGATACAAGTAACATTGTTCAAATGTCCCAATTGCACATTGAATCCAGTGAGGATAGTGACGATAGTAAGTACATTCATTAATATATTGATCTTTATCTGCTCCACATAATGTACTTAATTATTTCCTATGTTAGGCTCCTCAGATGAACAGGCAACATATCACGATGAAGTATTACCTGGATTGGAAAGAGTTGATAAAGCACCCTTTCCCGTTGCCATGTGGGATATGGACCAGTGTGATCCCCGTAAGTGTTCTGGACGCAAACTAGCTCGGTTCGGTTTAATACGAACCTTGAAACTGAATCAAAAATTTGGTGGTATTACTTTGACACCTGTTGGCCAGAAAGTAAGTTTCTTTAACATTTTTCTTGTGCAATATATTTTGCTCTTTTACAGGAATACTATTTAGTACTGGTTAATTGCATTAACTGTTTATTTTCAGTGTGTGTCCATGGAAGACCGTGAGATAGTTGCTCAACATGGAGCATGTGTTGTAGATTGCTCTTGGGCAAAACTTGAAGAAACTCCCTTCGCTAAAATGCGAACACCGTTTCCTCGTCTGTTACCCTTTCTAGTGGCAGCAAACCCCATTAACTATGGAAAGCCATGTCAACTGTCATGTGTTGAAGCCTTGGCAGCTACATTTTATCTAACAGGTCAGTTATTCTAGATAAATATAAATTTTTCTGTTGTATTTAATTTGAGACTGTTTATTTTCTTTTATTCTTTTTGTAGGATTTAAAAGTGAGGCTATGCTTTATTTGAGTAAATTTAAATGGGGAAAATCCTTTATCTCTGTAAACAAGGAAATCCTTGATATATATGCATCTTGTAAAAATAGTGCTGAAGTTGTAGCAGCCCAAAACTCTTACCTTGAGCGTGTTCAGCAGGAAAGAAGAGACCGAAGAGGTAAATATTTTAGTTTTTGCACACTGTCGTTGTAGCAGCTCTATACAGTTATCATGAAGTTAAAACAACCCTACTCTTGATCTTGGTGCACCATGTTGCTTTTTCTAGACTTCCCATCAAGCAGTTCTGATGAGACATCAGAAAGTGAGGAAGAAGAACAGAGTGACCCAGCAAAGCAAGGAGAGGACCAGAAGCAGCAACAAGATAAGCCGATGAGCATGGCAGAAGAGACTGAACAGGCCCCTTCTTAGAGTAGGCAAGCAGATTGAAATACAGATAATTTTTCTCGTCAATAACTCTTTGATGCGCCCAACATGAAATAAGTTTGATTCACAATGTACACAATCAGGAACACAAAATGGAGCCCTACTGCCCCAGTTTGAAGCTATCAGCAGACGGGAAAACGTTCCTTTTTTTTTTTTCGTGGCCGCTGCTATCCCTCGTGCTATCCCGTGCCACCGCCGCCCGGCCTCGCGATGCAGCCACGCCGGCAGCCGTGCCGTGCGGGAGGCATCGCCCGGGCCGCAGGCGCCCTCCGCACGGCGCTGCGCCGCGCCCCGCCGCCCGGGCACGGCAACCCTTGCACGCGCGTGTCCCACAGGAAGTGTCAGTGACCTTTCTCAAACACAACCAGGGGATGCAGGAGAGGGGTGGTGTGGTCCCCAGCAGCAGCGGGCGGCCCGGCCGACCGGCCGGTCGGGGTCTTTGACCTTGCGCCGACCGGCCCGCGCGTGTCCTCGCACCCGCGCTGTGCTGTGTGTGAAAACCAGCAGCCAGTCCATGAACCCTGGGCTTAGTTCGCCCTGCTTTCCCAAACATCCCCTGGATATGTCCGCAAGATAGGGCGTGCTCGCATCGGCTAACATGTTCCAATCTGACCTGATAGTCTGCTAATGACGACGCCCCACCCGACCCGCATCCCCGAGCCATCCATCCATCCCCTTCGGCTCTGTTGTCAATGTCTCGCTTCGCATCCCTGTCTCCCCCTCCCCCCCCCTGCCCCCCTAAACAGTAACTGGGGCACGTAGGGCGACGGCATACTGGAGGCGACACCTCGTCCTCTGGCGCTTCCAGCCCTGCCGTGTCTGCCGTGCGGCGTACAGGCTCCAGCCCCTTCCTCCCGCTGGAGCTGGAGCGGTGGAGCGGGCGGGCGGCTGTGGTGTGGGCTCGCCCACCCGGCCGGGTCAGGCCGGGCCGGGGGTGCGCGGGCTGCGCGCCGCTCTGGCCGCTCAGCCGCCCACCCCTACCCCTCCAACCCCCTGCGCTACCCTCTCCGCCATGGCTCAGGCGTTCGATGTAGCGCGGTGCTGCGCGGCTGCGCGTCGCTTTGCTGCGCAAGTGCTGCGCGGTGAGACCCATTTGCTGCGTTCGCAAGGCCAGTGCTGAGCAGCGCCGAGGAGCCGAGTCGAGCCCAGCCCAGCCGAGCCGGGCGCCCAGGGCGAGGCGACGCCGAGCGCCGACGCCGCGACGCCCCGATCGGTGCCGCCGAGCCGAACGGCGCCGAGTTGAAGCCGAGCGCGAGCGGCTCGCCCGGGCCCGCCAGGCCAGCCCTAGTCCTGTTCTCGCGCGTGCGGCGGGCGGACATGCTTGCCCCCGGCACCGGAGCGCTGCCCGTCCTGTACCAAGCTCCAAAGCGCCCCTCCACCCCGCGCATCTCGGTTCGGCCCTCGCCTCGGCCTTGACATCAGACGCCGTAGTGCGTGCGTGTGCGTGCGTGTACGCGTGCCCGCCAGTGTCGGTGCGCCGCGCGTCTCGGAAGGAGTAGGGACGTAAATAATCCAGCTACCCCAATCGACAACCCCAGTCACCCAGCCTCGGAGCACCCTGGGCCAGCCCGGCAGCATGTTCGATGAGCCAGCCTGACTTGAGGTACGCGACGTCGAAGGTTCACGCTCTGTGGTTCATGGCGGGCCTCTTGATGGCCTCTGCGGGTGTAGCCTCTGCACGCGACTCCCAGGATCCCCGTGTTTTGGCCGCTGCTTCGCCGAGGCGGTCGTACTGCCACGCCGCTGCC
>NW_026267295.1:375715-386813 GCF_000697945.3 Frankliniella occidentalis | reverse complement strand
CCCGTTTTCCACCCCACCCCTCTTCCCCAGCCACCCTCCCTCTTCAACTCCCTCCGGCTCGCCCAAAGGGCGACAGCTGATCGCTCTGTTGGGACAACTTCCACCCCGCCGCCCGCTGCCCCGCCGGAGCAGGGCAACTATAAAGGCTTGTCATCTTTACGTTAGCTCAGCGTAGTGGGCCGTCCAAAACGAAGGTGGTGTGGTTGGTACTCGTGGCGGTATTGCCGTTAGGTCTGGAAGCGTTTAAGTACTGCAACAACAAAACCCTGCTGTGCTTGAATCACTTTTTCTGGTTTGGTGCAGTGCGCACCGCGGGTCCGTTAGAGAAGACACTGCTGTGTTGCGGGTTTGCCTACTCTAACTCCCTCCCTCCCAAGACGCCATAGCTCCTGCGGCTCCAGCGAGTAAGCCCTGCAACACTGTACAGTGTTCGCTCTGAAGCACCCGGTAGTTACTAATTCTCCGTACAGTACATGGCGACCTCAGCTTGGTATAAGCCGCATGCTTTACTCCAGCGGCACGGAAAATATAAATAAGTTAACTCGATCAAAGTACTGGACTTCTACAACTTAGGTATTGGCCGTCAGAGCTGACTTTCAGACGAGGGGCACAAACCTTTTTTAAATGAATCTTGTCCCCCTAATTCCATTGGTTCCAATTGATTTCAATATGATTTTAACGGAATTTCAATAGGATTTCAGTATGATTTCAATAAGATTTCAGGTTATTTCACAGGCTTCACGTACCGGTGTGTATCACAGTTAACGTCCCAGTGTTGCGGATGTTCACAACCTCATGGACCGCATATGGGCCATGGCGCCATACTGGCGGAGGGATTAGGCAAGCCCTCAACACCTTGGGGTTCCCTCTAGAGGAAACCCAGTACACCTGATTTGAAGCGTCGTGTGCACCCGCCTTCAGACAAAACAGCTGGATGAGTCCGGACATTTGGCGGCGGAAACTGAACGTGTTATTTTAGTCGCGCATCACTGCGCGGCTTCATCATGCCTTCCAGCCACGCTCCCGCTCCATGGACAGGAAATTAAACGCGAAGCTCCACAAGCCCTCCCCTCCTCCTGCTGCTCTATCTGCGGAACACCATCTTCCCGTTCTCTTCTGACGTCCGCCCTGTTGTTGTTGTTGCAGATATCTGCGCCCATGTGCGCGTCGGGGTAGCGCGGGCCCGGGCTGGGGCCCACCGTGCCCATGGACCTGGACGAGCCGGAGCCCCCCGAGCCCGAGGAGGGCTGCGCCGGGGGGCGCGGGCTGGAGCCGAGGCTGGAGCCGAGGCTGAAGCTGCAGGGATGGCGGCGGCCGCGGGCGCTGGCGGGCTGCCTGGCCGGGCTGCCGCTGCTGCTGTTCCTGCTGCTGCTGCCCGGCGGCCTGGCGCGGCCCGAGGCCCTGCAGCCCCAGGTCATGCACCCCCAGCTGGTGGTGCCTGGCCAGCAGGCGGCGGGCGTCTCCGTCGACGCCGGCGACGTGTACGCGCCGCCCGCGGCCGGCGGTGAGGGCGACGCCGCCGGCGGCTCGTCGACGACCGACGGCACCCCGACGGCGGAGCCACCCCGGGTCATCCGGCGCTACACGGTCGCGTCCGTCGAGTTCGAGCGCGTCGAGACGCCCTTCCTCATCGGCCTGTGGATCTTCTGTGCCAGCCTCGCCAAGATCGGTGAGTTGATCCAATGGTAGACGTAGACACCTTCCCCGGGACTCAGTATACGACGTCTTGCGAAGTATATTTGCTTTCTGCCTGTGGCGCCTTACAGCCACTGAATAGGCAATCAGCACGCTTGCGTGTATTGCGGTACGGCCTTCGGTAGTCGTGCCTTACGGCCACTAAATAGGGAATCACCCAGAAAGTACGTCCGTCATTCGCCGTTACGCATCCTCCAAGTTAAGGCAATGCAGCTCTTATGGCGCCTGATAGGTAGGCACAATCTTGAATGCAGTGCATGCGTGTATTGCTGGGTGGCCAACCCCAAGTTTCGCAGGCGCCGAGCTTCTGTAATTTGTAGGATGATTTTGAGAGAAACGGACGTATTTTCTGAACGATCCCTAGGCAACCAACGCAGTGACATGCGTGTCGTACAGTATAACCACGACAATAGGTGAAGCGAATCAGCCAGCAACCTAGTATATATCAGGTGAGGAATTAAATTACCTAAGTCTGTGTTGCCAGTAACCGTTCGTATTAAAAAAGAAATATGTGTTTTCTTAATAATTGGCACATGCGAACGCTAACGAGCAAGTCGAGGACGTAGTGTACCGCGTGTATCTTTGAATGCGCTCTTGAGTTTTGTGGGTTTGCTTACTCCCTTCGCTCGTAAGGCGCCATGGTCCCTCCCGAACCTATTGACTATGCAATCCCGCAACACGAGATTGGCATTCCAGTACAAATTTACAGGTGTCCCAGTTTATGTGAACTTCCGAACGTCTTAACCCCCTTTGAACTTGAACTTGAAGGTGACCCGTGTGCACTCAAAGACACACTCGGTACCCCGCGGCTACCCCTCCTGCCACCGAGGAGGGTTGTTGTAGGGAAGAACTGTTAAAGACGTTATATTTCCTTGTACAGTGCTTGTCTCCTTCGACACCCCCCCCCCCGGTCGCCCCTCGCAGCAATTACAATCATCGGCGAGAAAGTATATTTACACCCTTGGGAAGGCGGGTGAACTCCAAGGCAAAGGTCACGCCACGACCAACGACCACGTGGGGCTGTGCTACGGTGCTGCGGCGCTGCGGGGGTGGGCCGCGCGGCCGCGCGTGTGCGTGTGGCGACCATAGCTCGCCGCCGCCGCCCCGCGCCAGCCGGGGCCCCGCCGGGACAAGCAGAAGCCCCTGGGAAGACAAACTGGGGGCGAGCGCAGCAAAGAGGAATAGGAACTGAGCGCCCGGCCCCGCAGCCCCGCGCCGCCCTCCGCGTCGTCGTGGCGAGCGATCGATGTCCGACGGGAACGCCTGCGTGCCCCGCGCGTCCGCCGCCCGCGGCCTCGTCGGGGCCGCCGCCGGCTGATTTCCTTATCCGCGGTCCGGCGGCGGCGGCGGCTGCTGGGCTCGGCTGACAAAGCTCGCCGCCGCGTGTCTCCCGCGAACCGATGATGTTCGCGGAAAAGTCCGGCGTCTTCCGTCGGCGCCAGCCTCCCTCTGGCGTTAGGCGAGGGGAGAGAGGCGGGCTGCCCCCTCCACGAGGGGGGAGGCCTGAAAGGTTCGGGATCGACCCCGCCCCTCCTCCCCGCCTCCCCGAGCCTGCCGGAGGGTAGCGGGACAAAGCGGGGACTATTCAGGGGCGGGGGCGAAATTGCTGCTCGGGCACAAAGCGCAAAGCAATGGATGACTTCTTGTTTCGTTCGCCCGGCAGGAAACCTCGCTCAAACTCATTTCGGCACACTGTACAGATTGTGGGTGTGACTAATTTATTACGCCAACAGCCGCAGCCACCATCAGCGAGCGAGTCCGGTGACACGGGGGACCGGGGGGGGGGGGGCATGCCTCGTCAGGACAGGATAGCCAGGAATTTAAATATTTAAGTTTGGCTGTTGCGGCGTTGCCGTACTGTACAGTGGGCGGAGAGGATAAGGGGGGGGGGGGCGTCCGCGCCGTACGCAGAGCAGAGGGTCTGCAGCGCGCCGGCGTCACCCGTCACGGCCGTCACCCCCGCCCTCCTCGGTGTCACTCGCGCGCCGCGTCGGGCCCACTCAGCCGTCCCTCCCAGGGCCCCGGCCCGCGGGCTCCCCCGGCTTTGGGCACGGCCCTGGTCCCGGCCGTGACGGGGACCGGCAGGGAGTGTGCCGGGCTGGGCCGGGGCGGGGCGGGGCGGGCCCCGGTGTTACATGTCCTCCTCGAATGGGGCCGCGGACCATCGATCTATTCCAGAACGATTCGCAGGGCATGCCGGCGGTGGCGGGCGCGGCGGCCTGGAGCCTCCCGCCCGGGGCGGGGCGGCGCAGGTTAAGCGGCGGGTGGGTACTGCAGGAGGTAGCGGCTCACCCCAGCCCCTCGCCCTTGATCCCCGCCCCCCATCCCCCATCCCACACCCCCTTTCCCTACCCCTCCTCTCCCCAGGCCGCTCAATGGAAGTGGTCCCCAAGGTGCGACTGGCGGCTTGTGTGTGGTGCTGCCCGCGGGCTTAGTTGGTCACGGCCAGCAGCGCCCTCGTCGGCCGGCGCCCGGGCGTTGTTGGCGTGTCCGGCCCAAGCCTAGGCCTGATTGCGCCGGAGGAGAGGGTGAAAGGGGGGGGGGGCGTCTGGGCTTGGTGTTGGTTCGACTCAGGTTCGACTGGGCGGGCGGGGAGGGCGCCACCCCCGCACCCTACCGCCGCCTCAGGCATCTCTTGCATCCTCTGCCCCCGCCCCCTTCCACCCGCCTTTCGGGACGCGTCGTGGAGGCAGGGCTGCTGCTTTTGCCAATGTCCTGTCCCAGTTTCGCGCTCCTTCTCTTGTTGTACTCTGCGCGGCGCTCGCTTCATCTCCGAGGGGAGGGCGGCGGCGGCGAGTGCGGGCCTTCGACGGGCGCCTTTCTCTCCCCTTCCCCCCGCTCCCACCGCGCCGCAACCAGGTGACTGCGCTGGGCCCCAATAACGACCGCCCACCCCCGCATGCCGACGAAATACCAAGGCGCACAAAAAAGACTCACGGCCTTGGCACTCTTGCGTAGAGCGACTCACGCACGCACGCACGCACGCACACCGCGCACGCGCGCAGGCGGGCGGGTGGGGCGCTATGAATAGCGGCATCTGTCAGGAGGAGTGCACGTGCACCGGGCTGCCCTGCGTGCGCGGCGCGCACAGCCCCTCTCACCTGCACTATGCACGCCCGCGCCAGACACGCCGCCGCTCTGTTTGAAGCCACGCCAGCCGGCTCTCCCCCTCCCCGCCCCCGTCCCCTTCGCGGGGTCAGATCAGCAGTCCCTCGCCCCCTCAATGAACACGTACACTCTTGACCTGCGATGACACCCCTCCCTCCCTCCCTCCCTCCCTCCCTCCCTCCCTTCTCCCCGATCCCCCGTGCGCTAGGGGGTACTCGAGCGCAGACGGCTGGGCCCGCGCGCTGGCTGACACGCGAGTGCATCCCCCTTCCCCACTCCCGCTCCCTGACCCTCACCATGATGTAGGCACCCTCCCCCCTTCCCCTTCCCGGCTATTGAAATACCGCGGCTGCTCTACCGCATCCAGTGGTGACCAGCTTGCCCGCGCGGAGGCTGGGGGAAAGGGAGGGGCGGCAGGGGCTGCAGTGACACAACCCTCCTATTTTTGTCGAGTTGGCAAGAGGTGATAACCCCACGACTGTTCTGCAGACGCGGCCGCAGCCCGCCGGGGTGGGGGTCCGCATCGCAGTCCGCGCCGCCTACAGCACATGGCGTGGTAGGCCCCTGAGGGGGGGAGGGAGGCCAACGCCCCTGTGGGTAAACGCCCATCCATCAGAGCGAAAACATTTTCCCAGGCTAGAGAAAGAAATGCTTTGCTGCCTCTGTCGCCGATGTGGGGGTGGACCCTTGCCCCTTGCCCAGATCGCGCCGACCCCTGCGCTGCCGTTCCTGTGGGCTTGATGCGATGTATTTCCGCTGCTGCTCTCGATGTTATTTTTCCCTCAGCCACGCCGCCGGTCCTCTGGGTCCTAGCCTAGTCTTCCTCGAGACGCTTGCCCGCTGACCCGCTTCTGCCCCCACCCCTCGGCCCCCACACTTTCCACCTCGCCCGGCCCCCACACTGCGTCGCACCCACACTGATCTACATTTCCCACGACCAAAAATAAAGTGAAAAAGAAATAGCTAGTCGATATTGCTACGGTGGCTGCGTCAGAGGTTTCCGATGCCGGGCCGGGCCGGCGCCTACAGGGCCTTGTACCCCCTTCGTTCCCTTCCCCCCATAATTTGGCCCCTCCTTCGCACCCCCCAGCCCAGCCCCACCCCCGCGCGCATCCAGTCTGACAGGGTAGAAAATCAATCGGCGGGTCCACTTTGTCGTGTTTCGCAGATTGCCGGCCGGCAGGGCGGGTGGAGGCCGTCCTGGCGCAGGCTGAGGCGCAGTGATTGGCGGCTTGGGGTGGGGCGTGGGGCATGGGCGAGGCGTGGGGCTTTTGGGCGGGGCGTGGGGCGAGGCCTGGGGCGGGGCGTGGGGTGTGGTGTGGGGCGCGGCTTGCCCGGCGTGGTGTGTGGTGTGACCCACAGCGTGGGGCGCGGCGTGGGGCGTGGTGCGGGGGGTGGCGTGCCCGGCGTGGGGTATGGTGTGGCGCACAGCGTGGGGCGCGGCGTGGGGCACCACTGGGGGCCCCACAGCGTGAAGGGGTGTTTGCGTATTCATAGCGCGCGCTGCCGCGGCCACCTGGTCCCGCGCGGGCTGCAGCGAGCGGTTCGCATGAGCACACACAAATTAATTTTGTGCCAATTCCACGCGTCCCGTTGTGTAGCGGCTGCTGCTGCTGCTGCTGCTGTGGCGAAGCGAGTTGGAGCCGGAGGCCTCCGCCGCCGCCGCCGGTCACTCGAGGGCGGTCGAGAGGGACCTAATGGGCTGCTCGGCGGGGTGATGGAGAGCTCATAATTGATGCTGTAAGGGGTGCTATCAAACGCCTTATGGCCCCCGCGCGCGGTGGCGGGTGGCGGGTGCCTGCCTACCGCCTGCCCCGCCCACCCAGGAGGGGCGCGCGCTGGCTTGTACTCAGTGACCGTGAACGCCCCCTCCCCTGTTCCTCCGCCCCACCTTCTGCGTCTTAGTTCCCCAGGTTTTGTTTTCAAATAAGTTTCAAGTCGATTAAACGGCCTTCAGTGTTCCGCCGTGGCCACCTCCTTCCCCCCTCTCTCCCTCCCTCATCATCGCTCTGTGGTTATTGGAGTATGGCGTCTATCTGATTAGGAGGGGCGCGTTAAGCCCCGGGCCGGACCAGATGGGGCACCAGCTGGCAACCCCCTGACAAGGCAGTGTAGAACACTACTAGCGGAGGTCATGTTTTGAGCTGTACTGAAGCTAGGGGTAGAGGTGTAATCTACGAGGTAGGTGGTATACGCAATCCCCAGAGTGGTATTCAATGTGGACATGTGAAACAGCGGACAGGTCATTTATAACCCGACAAAAAGGGCGGAAGCTTCAAATCTGTTTGGTTTTGAAATGAGAATCGGTAGTGAGCGAGGGGTACACCACTCTTAAAAGTAGGTGTACGCGATTAAAAAAGTCAAGAAAAAAGTCAAGATAAAGTCAAAAAGTCATTTGAAAAGTCAAAAAAAGTCAAAAAAAGTCAAAAAGTCAAATAAAAAGTCAAAAAAGTCAAATAAAGTCAAAAAAAGTCAATGAAAGTCAACAAAAAGTCAACATGCGAGTGCAATATCTGCCTGTAAGAGGCCAAAAAGCTACGGAACTGTGATTGTATCAGAAAGTCCTAGATCACTGTCTTTTAAAGAGGGAGAGGGGTGGGTGGTGGGTGAAGTGAGAAAAATAAAATAATCGGAATTCATGGGATTTCTTTACCAAAAAACGTAAATACTGAAAATACCTTGCTTTTCTTACTTAGGGGGTGTACTCTGATGACGAATTTTCTTCTTATTCGATTCATGCTACAAATAGTACCAAAAAGTCTTGGAAAAACCTTTTTACTAGCCCAAAAATCACAACTCTCCCTTATTTTAAAAATATAGCAGCGAAAAAATCATAAAAGTCAAATAAATTTGATCAAAAAGTCAAAAAAAAAGTCAAATAAAAGTACAAAAAAAGTCAAAAAAAGTCAAAAAGTCACGGCCCAAAAAAATCGACTAAAAGTAGGTGTACGCCCGGAATCGGAGTGATGTACCCCTCGGTAGTGAGTGATTGATTATATTGCCCGGGTATTTGCGCCGCTCGGACAGGGCCGCGCACGCGTGCCGCTGTCAGACACGAGAGGGTTCGGAGGGAAATAGGGGGAGGGGGGGGGGGGGCGTTCGTGACGGCCCCGTCCCGCCCGTCTCGTCGTCCCTTATCGTCGCAGCACCCGCGCAGCACTGCGCGTGACGGGGACGTGACGCGACGGGTGCCGCTATTGCAGTGCGCGACAAACGGGCGGCCTATCCGTCTCGTCGTTTATTCGTCCCTACAATCGCGATCGATCACCCTCATCAAATATTTGCACAGAGCTCTTTTCCGACTAAGCCTTGATTCCACTGTTTTTCATCGCCCAACGGCGGAGAGGACAGTTTTCGTTGATGTGTACTTTAGACGATTAAGAGGAAAACCATTATCGCGATCACTTTCATAATTTTTGTCATCGCCCAAATTTGGCAGTGAAGGTATTCTGTATAAATCACCTGCATTGCCAAAAACGCACTTTTTCTTTTTTCAAAAAGGAAATCTGTAATTTGATTTTGTTGTTGGTGAATAGAAATTTTTCTACAAAGTTGCGTCGGCTCCCTCTCCACGCGGCGCACCATTCGATTTTCTCTTTCACTCTGCATTTCTAGCGTCGTATAATGATAGTAAAAAATCGGCTGCCGGGGGGCGACCTTTTCGACGCCAAAACAAAAAGAACGGCAATCGCGCGCCCATTTGCGTCCCGCGACCGCTTCATTATTCCGTTTGCGCCCTTACCCCTCCTCCTCCTCCTCTCCCTTTTCCGCTCGCAGGGAATGGGGTAGGGGAAACTGCTCCCCTTGATCGTCCCTAGTGAGCCGCCCGGCAGATAGGCAAAATTTACAAATTACCCGAATTTGTTCATAAAAAGTTTCATTATTTTCCCAATTTTTCTGAAAATATCTCTCTATTCGCGCCTATGTTTGCCCGCATCCGCGTCTGCTCGCTCGGCTGGTGCGAACGAATACATAAATGCAGTATCGCGTTGGAGTGGATCGGCGGATCGGGCCGGCCCAGCTGGCCTTGCGGTTGGTGTTGGCTGCGCGGGGCGGGGGCGGTGTGGCGGGCGGTGCGGGGCGGCCGACCAGGCCCGGGCAGCACTCTCGTTCAGTTCCCGTCGACTCACTCGGGGTAATTTGCGGTCGCACTTCCCCACCTGCGCTGCGCGGGACGGGATCGCCTGCAGGACGCGTGCCCGTCGCGGTGAGGAGGCCAAGCCGCCATCGATACTCTCCATCTCCACCGCTCGGGTGGGGCGGCGGCTTACGGCGCGCCCACCAGCCGGAGGGGGACCGGAGGGGGACCGGAGGGCATGCAGCGATAATTTTACCCAGAAAGTGGACACCTCGTAGTGGGTGGGGTGGGGTGGGGGGAGGGTGCCCCTCGTCGTGTTATGCCGGCCACACCCTCCTCGTGATGCCGGCCAAGGGATCAAACTGTGTAGAGCCTTACGACCCTCTCCCCCGAAGTAGTGAGGCCGTAGTGAGTGAGGCACACTCTGATGAACACGTACGACGTACGCTCGGCTGCACTATCTGGCAAACACAAAATCTTAAAATGCAGATTCACCGTTGAAATATGTTGAACGAAAATACCACTCTTATGTAAATCCTGAAAAGCTAGCTACAATTTAATGGTTATGTTTGCCGCTCCGTCCGCGTCTAGTGTTGCGGCAATGGCGTGGGGGGCAGACGAAAAATAATGTGCGAAGGAAATCGTCGTTTGTTGCGGTTTTTGATGATGACCGTCCCGCCGGCTTGAAGGCCGCGGCGCACGCCGGTACCGGCCGGTACCCTCCTGCTGCGCCTGGCCGCCTACATCGCCGGCCTATCGCGCTGCTATTTGCGAACTGGCACCGCGCGGACTGCGGCGGGTGCTGTGCTGCTGGTGCCTTTCGGCTGGTGCCTGCCTCGGCTAGTGCCGAGCGGGGCAGTGTGGTGGCGGCGCCGGGGCACCGCGCCAAGCTAAAGTACGGTCTGCTCGAGTGTTTGCAAACAGAGCGGGCCGCGGGCCGGCCGAGTCCGCGAGGCTGAAGCTGAAGGGCGCGGCCGCGCGCTGACGGCCTCCCTGCTCCGCCCTGCCCGGCCTTGCCCGGCCCGGCCCCCGCGGGTGGCGCTGACACTGAGCACAATGAGGGCCTGCTCGCCGGCCACGCGCACGCCGGCGGCGCTGGGCTGGGCGTGACGTAAACGCGTCGATGACGAGTGAATGGGACAACAACGGGGGCGCTTTTGCACGCCCTTGTCTACGCCGGCGACCACCCTGCTGCACACTGCGGCACTGCGTCCCACACACACAGCCCCCATTCTGCCCTCGTGTAGGACAGACAAAGCAGGCAGTTGCCAATCCGGTACTGTGGGATAACGGAAAAAGAAAGAGTCTTAAACTTAAAAGTGAGAATGTACTGAAAAATCTACAGAAGTGTAGTCAGAGCAGATTAAGGTCACACCTCTTGACGAAGCGCTCGTATACAAGTTTCTATAGAAAGTACTATGCTGCCCGAACTTTCAGAGAGGCTCGGGCCCGGGACTCTGAGAGCGGTGCGAATCAGCCACCTGGTTACAGTGCGCCCAATGAATGATCCGCTCTGCTGGAGGTGGAGGGTGAAACCTATAGGTGTCTGCTGAAAATGAGGCCATGCCGATCGTGCCGATGCTGGGGACGATGAAGTCGGGGTGCATGAGATGGAACCCGATTTCTTTTCTTTTCCTGCTCCAGCCACACCTCGCCCTGCCGCCGCGTCGTGGGTCCGGTGGCTCAGCCTCAATGAGCTCTACCTCCCTCCTCCCTCTCTCCCCTCCGAGACCTTCGATCGCAGCCTCTGTCTCCTCCTCTCCGACCCTTGGCCTTTGCAAGGGCGGGCCCGGCCTCTTGTCGGGTACCTGACGGCCCGACGGTGCGCGGCATAGCCTCGGCGGCAGCGCGGCGCACCTGGCCTCGCCCCGCGGCTTATCTTCCAGTGGCACTCCTTGGGGCGGGGCGAGGCGGAGCGGGGCCAGCAGCCCTCAATGCCGAGCCACGTCCCCTGCTTTATTCCAGCCGTCAGCTCACAGCCTCCCCTTCCCGACTCCACACTGTTAAAGTCTTACGAAGAAAAATGCCAAATCCTTTGTAATACGAAGGATTTGGACGCTTCGTAAGGAGAAAATCCTTCGTAGGTACGAAGCATTTGGCATTTTGCTTCGTAAGACTTTAACTGTGCATTCTTCTCTCTCTCCCTCTCTCTCTGTAACTACCCCGCCTCCCGCCCGGCCCATACATTTCCCTCTATTCTCTCTCTATCGCCCCCCC
>NW_026267295.1:373163-375193 GCF_000697945.3 Frankliniella occidentalis | reverse complement strand
GAGAGAGAGAGAGAGAGAGAGAGAGAGAGAGAGAGAGAGAGAGAGAGAGAGAGATGCGGGACTCGACGCAGCAGTTTGTTGTCTGCTTTTGTTCCCCTGCATTGTTGGAACGCGGAACGAGCAAAAAGTGCCGAGCGAGTCGTCCCCGTCTAGGGCTTCATTACCCCGTCTTCCTCTCCTCTCCCTCCGGAGCGCCCGGCTGGGTAGGCACCGGTCGCACGCGCGCGCGGGAGAGTTGCCTACCGCCCAGGCGCTCCCCGCCCCGTGGAGGGCCCGCCCCACTCTCCAGGAGCGCCCGGCTGGGTAGGCACCGGTCGCACGCGCGCGCGGGAGAGTTGCCTACCGCCCAGGGGTTCCCCGCCCCGTGGAGGGCCTGCCCTACTCTCCCGGAGCGCCCGGCTGGATAGGCACCAGTCGCACGCGCGTGCAGGCGAGTTGCCTACCGCCCAGGCGCTCTCTGCTCGCTCAGGCCACTCCAGCCGTTTTTTCACTCTCCCCATTCTCTCTTACCTTTCTTCCCCGTCTTTTTCCGTCCGCCGCCCCCCTGCTCGGGCCCGAGCTCGAGAGGGTGATATGGGGGCTGGTTCGGCTCAAGGATATTCCTTCCCCGTGTCCGGCCGTGGAACTCGACGTTCTGATTACGGGGTTTGGTTCCAGTGAAGCACCAGGGGGATACTGTTACGCGCTCATGTCGCCACCCGTCGGGCCCGTCCGGGCCTGGCGCCCCCATGATGACCCCCTTCTCCGTCTTCCCCCGGGCGTCGCATCGCCCTGCCACGCCCGGCCACGCCCCGCCACGCCACGCCGGGTCGGGCCACGTCCGACCACAACACTGCCCTTATACCCTACGGAACGGGAAGCCCGCGCTCTCGCCTTGACATACTTAACGGCGTCGACGGCACCCGCTGGAAGGAAGGCAAGCGCTACCCCAACCCTCCTCACAACCCCATTCACGCGCCCCTCCTTGCGTCGCCTCGCCTCGCCCCGCCTCGCCCCGCCTCTGCCGCCGCCGCCTCACGCGACCTTGCCGAGTGCCCGACCCCCCCGGCCAGGCGGCCAAATCGAGGCGGCTGGTCGTACATCCCTCCAGCAGCGCGGGCCCGGGCAGCCTCGGTACAGCCGCCCTCGACGACATGCCGGACTCAACGCCGAGCGGCGGGCCGCGGCAGCCGGGCCGGGCAGCAGCCCCCTGGTTATAACGACGAGTACGCGGCGGGGCCACGAAGGTCGTCCCGCGCGTTACCGTGGGGTGGGGGCGGCGGGGGCGGGGGCGCTCGCCCCCCCAAGGCCCGCCCCGCCCGTCTCCCCCCGCACTGCTTTCAAATCACCCTCAGCACGTAATGGCGTCTGCTCCCTGCGTCGCTCGCGCCCGTTGGCTTGTCGCCCCACTCGCGGGAACATCACCACGAACATCACGCCGCATCCCTACACTGTTGTCGAGTCGGGGTGCCCGTGGGCCACCGCTCAAAGCGTGACAGCACGCCCCGTACTGAACATATGGAATTTTGTTCCTGAAATTGGACAAATTGTGTAAATATTCACACAATTTGTCCAGTTCTTTAGACGAAACCGCGCCTTATCTGGATGTGCACGAAAACGTTCCCTTTTTAGGAACAAAATTGTCCCTTGTGTTCGATATCTCGTTTTGTCTCTATCGGGTGGCAAGCTAGCTACACACACGGCATCCGGCGGGGAGCCGCGCCGGGACCGGCACCGAGCGCGTTCCATCTCAGCGGGGCTTTCGGGGCGGAGCGGCGCAGTCCTCGCCATCCGGGTAAACACTGCACAAATATATACTGCTTCACGTCCGGCGCGGCGTGTGCGCCCCTGCAGCTGTGCCCCGCCCCGCCCCGCCCCACCCCGCCACGTGCGCGTACAGAACGTCCCGCTGCTGACCTTCGCGGGGCGAAAGTTGGTCACGAGGAGCGGTGGCGCGGCCGTGGCTTTCTGCCCTGGTCAAATCTGGCCCCGCGGGGCGCCGCAAGAGCTGCAGGCGGCTTGCATTATTGATACGGGGGGAGGAGGAGGGG
>NW_026267295.1:368347-372929 GCF_000697945.3 Frankliniella occidentalis | reverse complement strand
CACAGAGCGTGGTGGTGGTGAGCGCGCGGGAGCTACTTCAGATTCTTCCGGCGAAAGCCTCGACCGTTGTCAGCCCTCGAGTGTTGTCAACCATGTTTTCCTTCGAGTGGCCTGCAGTTGAGCCTGTAGTTGTAGGGACAAGGAGTCGAAGCCAGTGGGAAATCTAACCCGCGCCTTGGCGCAGGAGGTACATACACTATGCGGAAAATACAAATAAGTCTGCCGCCTTTATCTTTCAACGCGTACGTTAATGTTGCTCAGGCTTTTCTGGCGGGCCGGCCATCCCGTGGGAATGGCTGACGGGCACACTATGAAACGTAGAAAA
This sequence comes from Frankliniella occidentalis, assembly GCF_000697945.3. Lineage (NCBI taxonomy): Eukaryota > Metazoa > Arthropoda > Insecta > Thysanoptera > Thripidae > Frankliniella > Frankliniella occidentalis. The sequence continues at coordinate 372,604 of NW_026267295.1, read as the reverse complement.
ATAATAATTGGTCAACGCGAGGGTGGCGCGCGACTTTGGTAAATAACTTCGACTCGCAGCAGCGTGTTGGGGTGGGGGTCCTCAAACACTTTTGACGCGTCACACGTGCGCTTGTCGTGAACGGTCCAAACGCGAGGCGTGATTTACGAACGCGGGGGGAGGCTGGGTCGGTAGTTTGTTTCCCCTGGCCGCCTCTCTGGCTGTGGACGCGCGCGCGGCCCCCGGCCTGGCCCCGGGCGCGGGCCCCCTGGCGGCGCCTTTACGAGGTGCCCATTGTGTCGCCTTGTCCACGACGACGGGCTCCGCCGGCTCCACGAGCTCTCCTCGGGCCTCCCGCCGCGCCGACAGCAAACGTGCTCCCGCTGGCCGAGGCCCTGCCGGGCCGGAGCGCGTTGCCCAATGTTAATTGCCTCGGTCTCGGGTGCGCCTCGCCGCACGCCTGCTTGCGCTCGTGACGGTGGTGGTTGTTCGTGGAACCACTAAAGACGTTGATTATGAAGCTATTAATCAGTTATTCATAACCCTCGTGTGCAGGTTGCACGTCCTGTTGGCGCCTCTGGGTCTAATGAACTCGAATCGCTCTGTATCCGCGTGGATTTTGATTTCGGTTGCCATGCAGACCTATGGGTACTTCCATGAAAGGAGTTTGTCGTGGCATCTTTTGAGTTTATCATATCTTTGAATCCTCATTAGCTTTAGTTCTTAATAAATCCAGAATCACAGAGTTCTATCATCCAGGAGGAGCGACTGGGAGAGCACAGGGTTCGTGAAATAATGACCGATGTTATCCGTCGTCCAAAAGAATCGAAATAAGGAATCATTTCCGTTATCATTTCGTGAATTGGAAAATGACATCGCCGAGAGCAATAAACGACGCCATGTTGTGAAAAATATAACGCGCATCATTCGAGTCCTGCTTTTCGGTGCAGTTACATATCTCACAATCTTGATGGCGCTCGTCTGCACACAAGTGTGAATGTGTGTGTGTGGGCGCGCGCTCCACAGCTCCGCCTGGCGCCTGGCGCCCCGGCGGCTGGCCGACAGCCTGACACCGTGCCATTCTGTTTGATGGGTCGCACCACGCCACGCCACGCCGCGCCGCACGTGCGCAGTCAGTGGAAACCAATATCATCCCAGCTCGTCCCGATGGTATGGTCCGAGAGGCAGCCGCACCTGGTGTGCTACTGCGCTACCCTACCCGGCAGGCGCCCTATATGTCGCGAATTATTAAACGCGACATCCCCTCCAACAACAGCAGCAGCAGCGAAACACAAAACAGTAGGGAGAAAACTGACAATGAAAAAGACAATGCGCTGAAATGGGCGCTGAAGTAGGCGCTGGAGCGTGCGCTGGAGCGGGTGCTGGAGTAGGCGCTGGAGCGGGCGCTAAAGCGGCCTTGGAGCAGGTGAGCGGGATCGCCACAGCGCCACTCGAGCGCTGCTAGCTGTGATGATGTGCCTCTCACGATGTAATTGCCACCGAGTCGGCTCCAGGCGTAAGGCTCGTCTACAATGGACAGCGTAGGATCGCAGGCGCAGGTCGTTCAAAACTGTTTTCGGTTTTGGCTGTTTTCTGTGCAGGTTTTTAGGGTTTCCCCGTTCGGTTTTCGTTTTTCAATGACTTTCAATGATCTATGATGACATATTAGCCGTCGCTACCCCACAATCCCGCTTACGTCTAAACCCACGATCCACGCCTGCGCTCTACGCCTCCCATTGTAGATGAGACTTCACGCTCCGGCCCAGAGGCTCCAGCGCCGTTTCAGTGCTGTAGTGGCGTGCATCCGCCGGAGTGTAAATGCCCCAGCCGCAGCCGCAGCCGCAGCCCACGCGCCAGCAAGCAAACCGACACCAGTAGCCCTAGCCGCTGGAGGTGGTGGTGGACAGGTCCCGCACGGGCCCGGCCCAGAGAGAGGCCTCAGGCAGCCTGGCAAAGCGACGGTCGAGCTATCGCGATCCGAGCGATAGGGGGCGCGGAAAGGGCGGCGGGAGCGGAAGGACGGCGCGGAGGAGGGAGGGATGGGGGGGCAGCCTTCGTCGCGTTCCCCACGCCACGCGGATGCGATGGGGGAACGGGGATGGGGCTGAATCCCGCCGCCAGAGTATGGATCCAGCCCACATTCCGACCAAGCCGAGAGCCGGGCCGGGGCGGCGGGCCGGGGCCGCGTGATGCGCGTCTCTCAAATATTTTGGAGCCCCCACTCAAGGCAGACAGCCGCACGGGCAGCCGCACGATCAAACCGCCCGGGGGGGGACGTGATATGAGGCCTGGAACCTTCCGGTGCACGGGCCTGGAGAGACCTGCCGTATCGTAATAACAACTTTACCGTGGAAAACATCCTCGCACATGTACGACTTCTTTGCCAATTACAAATTGTGTTGTAGTTGTGTTGTAGCGCTACAGAAAGTGCGTGTTAATCAGTCACCTGGCACAGCCTCCGACTCTCGCTCGTCATGCCATTTCAAGTCGATTCGCATAAGTGCTTGTAAATTTGCAACGTTGAATTGTTGTAATTGTACGACGTTTTCAATTGAAAATTTTCCTGTTGCCGGTATACGACAACTTTTTTTGCCAGTGTTAGTGACCGCCTGTGTGTGTCTGTGCCCCGCAGGCTTCCACATGGCGCCCTCGCTGAGCAAGATGTTCCCCGAGTCGTGCCTGCTGATCGCGGTGGGGGTGGCCATCGGCTTCCTGCTCTTCCTCACGGACAAGCTTCACGTGTCGCCGCTCACGCCCGACACCTTCTTCCTCTACATGCTGCCGCCCATCATCCTGGACGCCGGCTACTTCATGCCCAACCGGCTCTTCTTCGACCACCTGGGCACCATCCTCTGGTACGCCGTCGTGGGCACCATCTTCAACACCCTGACCATCGGTGAGTACAGTAGTAGCGGCGATGTGTACTGTTCAGTCTCTGCTTTGGCGCCGTGCCACTGTCACGGCGGAGGGAGATGTACACCGCGCTCCACGGCCAGGGGCGCCAGGGGCAGGAGCCCCACACAATGGTGTTGACGGGGGCGCGGAGCGTTGAACTGCCACTCTACGCGTGCCGCGCCGCGCACGGTACGACCAAACCAACCCAGCACCCGAAAACCTACTTTTTTGAGGGAAAAGAAAGTTAATTTACTGGAACGAAAACTTCGTGTCAAGAATGAGTCATATTTTCCGTTCGAGTGATAAAAACATTGTTTAGAAAGAATAAAAGTTTTGTCAAATGGAACAAATTTCATTAATCTGAAGGAAATGTTTCTTTCCCTGGACGAAAAACTTTATGGATTTTCGGTAAAGTCATTGATTTCGTTCACAGAAATACTACATGGTTTTCTGAGAGCGTGGCTGCTGTGTGGGGTGTGGGGTGTGCACTCCATCGATATGCTTATTTGGTACGTTTATTTCGATCGCCCCGGACCGGCATCCGTCCCAGACGCCCACGTCCCGACGTCCCGCCCCGCCCACAGCACAAGAACCCGCCCCGGGGCACCCTCCCCCTCCATCCCCTCGTCCGCCCCTGCAGGCCTGCCACGTCTATCTCAGTCACTCGCGGCGGAAACGGAATCTCCATCGACAGGTCTGGCCTTTTAGAAAACGTTCACAAAATAGTACGGGTTTAGTAGAGGAGGCGAAGGGAAGCGTTAAGGTAGAGGAGAAGCAACTGCGTGTAAAGGGCGCGCGAAAGCCTCTATGAGAGAAAAGAAATGTTTGTGTGAGAGTGAAAATAATGTTTGTTGGGCCGTTGGGGTGGTGCGCGTCAAAAGCCCCGCCCGGGGTAGCCAGAGCAAGACAGCGAGGGCGAACAGGCGCGCCGGACAGCCCGGACAGGACGGACAGGACGGGGGACAGCTGACAACTCGGCAGAGGGGCTGAAGAGTCCGTGGCTTGTGGCTTCACAAACGAAAACAGGACATTTTTTAAAACAAACAATATAGGTGGATCCAGGTCGCGTGTTTGGTTCCACTTTACTGTTTCCTCTCGTATATTTGGGTAGTGGCAGGCGGCAGACAGTCAAAGAGACAGCAGGGAATCTGAGGGGTAGGTAAAGGGGGTAGGGGAGGATGGCAAAGAGGTTTTTACTCTCATAAAATTGCCGGACTTTACCCGGCCGGTGGGAAGCCACCCAAATCATTACCCCCTCTGCAGCCGAGCAGCGTGGACAAGCAACCCCTCAGCGATCAGGCCAGGCCCTCGTGCCGCCACGGAAACTAGAACGAACCGGCGAGTCGACGAGGTTGCCGAGGAGGTGGGGGAGGTGGGGGAGGG